>NC_061122.1:12163281-12244547 GCF_002878395.1 Capsicum annuum
ATGAATTTATAGTTAAAAATTTAAATTAGTTGGGGAAGAATTTTAATTATTTGGAATGGATATGATGTTTAATTTGTGAGCAAAAATAAAAACATGATTATTCAAATTTTTCTACAATTTATAATTTTTTCTTATTTAATTAAATTAATGTTAATATTTAATTTGTTATGTAGCATTTTAAAAATGACCTAGAATTTAATGTAATTTTTTTTTAAATGACGTGGCAGACATGTCAGGCGTGGCAGACGTGACAGCTGATGTAGGGGAGAGTGTGTTACACTCACCAAAAAAGGGTTTAAAATGTTGTTTTTTAGTGGGTTCAGGGGTCCAGATGACAAACATGTAAGTAGAAGTGTCCAACAGAGGTCCAGAAGGTCATTTTGCCATTAATTAATAAGGGATACTTTGATGTGTGTGAGAGAGAGTGAGAGAAATAATTTTGTTATAAAAAAAATAATTCTCTAGCTGCTGTTTTTTGTAAAAGCACCAAACACTATTTTTTTCAAAAAAAAAAATTAATATTTTTTCTCAAAAAATATGTTTTTTTTAAGAAAAGAACAATGTCAAAAAACAGGCACTCTATAATGCCTATAGAACACCACTCACCACTAGTGTAATCATGGCTAATTTGAATTCGAAGGGAATTTATAATCACTTTTAGTCATGGCTAACCTTCATTCGCGCCAAAATACCTCACCAAATTGTCGCACTTTTGGGAAAAGCACTCCACTAAAAAAGATTTTTATTTCACGTGCTCAATTCTTTAATATTTAATAAAGAATAACAAAAGAGAGTTGCTCAAATGGTAAGCACATCGTTCAAGAGCGAATCTATGTATATGGATGAGGGTGTCACGGCACCCGGTAACCTCGACTAAAACTTTGTATATATATGTATATACACAGAAGAAATGAGATATAGATTAAGCTTGCCACCCTTAAGATCAAACAGTTAGATAGCGCCATTGGCAAAGGGAATACCCTGCCACCCCATTGATTCGAGTTTGAATCCCTTCTGATGCATGTTGTTATATTTATTTTTATGTTTTTCCTTGCTTAGGAAGGGCTTCAGCTAGGGTCGGGCATTCGGTTTGTTCGATTTGATAGTTTAATATCGATTTGGCTTTGCAATTTTTGGATTGACCAAAATGACAACCGTAACCAAACCGAAATAAATTCGGTTCGGTTCTATTTCTACAAATTCGGTTCGGTTATTTTGAATTTTTATTTCGGTTTTGAAGATTAAAGTAGTGAACCTCCCTTTGTTATGATTGGACATTTAAAATTAATGATTTTTCTTAAAAAAAATAATTTTTCAAACCTATTTTTCATTTCCAGATATAAATAACTCAACATGGATGAAACTAAATGATATAACCATAAGTTTAACATAATATATAACTTCATTATGCATAAGTTTACATAAACAGTCGAAACTCGAAAGAATGGTCGCTGCCGGAAAGACAACAGTCGGCACTGCAGGCTGCAACCCACAGTGGTCGTCTGGTCAAACTGGTCGTCGGCTTAGGTGTTGTTGTACAGACAACGATCTCGCCGGCGGTCTATGATTCGATCGATTGTTTGACTATTGAACTAATGTATGTTGTTAGCTGTATGTGGTGTGCTATTACTTATTAGTTATTAGGGTTGCTATTATATATTTATATTATATTATTATATATTAAATATTATATAATAAAATATATATATATTATTAACTATTTATAGAATTTCGGTTAATCGGCTTATCCGAATTATTTTTTGAAAAAACGAACACCAAACCTTTTAATCGAATTTCAGAAATTGAAAATCGAAATCGATCCGAAAAAATAAAAAACCAAATCAAAATTAAAATTTCGATTTGGTTTTTCGATTTTTTCAGTTTAAACCAAAATATGCACAACCCTAGCTTCAACCCTCTTTCTTCACTCATTCACTATTTCGCCTTTTCCATTGCTTTTTCTTTTTTTTTTAGTTCTATTCTTTACTAATCCAAATTTTTGCGTTAATTAATTCTTAATTTTTTAACTTTCTCTTTTGTTAATTACTATTAATCTTTTCTTACGAGTATTAAGTGTCTCCCATATCAATGAACAAATAAATATATATATAAATAGTAAATTATTTTAAAAATTTAAGTTTTTATAAATGATTTATTATCATGCTAAAGTTTTTTTAAATTTAAAGATTTGTTTAATCTTTCATCAAAGTTCACGCTAAGTGAAGATAACTATATTGAAACTATAATTTTTACTCCTCAATTATATATTTGTAACAACATATAAAGATAATGGAATATGAATATGTTGAAGTAACGATATTAGATGGTTTATACAAAGTTTGATTTTTTAACATGATTTTTTTTCTTCCTGTTTTAGAGTTAATTTCTCTTATTCGTAAAAAGAAGTTGGACTAATTAGGTATCTTGAATCTCAGATATCTTGAAAGAGAATATAACTAAATATCCATATTCGATTAATTTGTATATAAAAATAAAAAAAGATAAATAATTCGAAATGTAACTCAAAATTTTAAAAAATCGACCCGTTTATCTTAGTGGACAATTTGACACCCGAAACTTAGGAATCCTGGATCCGCCTCTGACATTGTCCGTCACAAGTTTTCTGTCCAAATTAAGAATGAAAGGATATAACCTGGAGCTAGACAAGAAATATCTATTTTAAGCTTGAACAACTTTTTATTAACCAAAAATTGTTTTGACACAAAACTTCTACATTTCTCCACAAGAAGCAGATATTGTACTTATCTCTACATTTTAAAATTAAGTAGTAACTAGACTCAATACAAACAATCAGCAGGCTTTGAGTCGGAAGTTTTTCCCATCTTTCACAGGATCATTTGGTAAAAGAAAGTTTCCCTCCATAAGCTTTTGAAAAAAAGAAAGTAAGTGTACGTTCATGTAATAAGAAAATTTAATCAAGTCTCGGGCTTTTGAGTAGAGGAAGGATGTCTCAAGATCAAGAAAGCTAAGAATTTTGGTTTCTCCTAAGAAGGTATCCTGTCTCGGGCTTCAAAGGAATAGTCAAGCTCAAACACATTTTTGAATCCCCAAAATATCAGGAATTCATAGCAGAATCAGATGATTCTGCAGTTCCCCTCTACAAGTGAAAATTTGTTTAGAGTGCATACAAGTCTTGTACTTGTTAGTTTGCTCAAAAGTAAAAAAGGAGAGCGTGGGAAGACTATTAATCGATCACCAATATCAGCTGCCAAAGTAACATAGGCGGTAAAACAAACTAGGACATGACGAAGAAGCAAACATCAACTAGTTGGCAAGTATGCAAGAACAAACAAACAAACAAACAAACAATGTCTCTTCAATCAGAATCACCAGCATTTAAGATAAGGTTAGGAATATGATTAAACCCTTTATTAGGCAGAACACAACTTGGAAGGTATGGATAACTATCACGACCCAAAAGGCCATGAGTGGCAGCCACACTAATCTTCCTGTGGGAGAACCATCTAAATCAAATCATTGCCCAATCACTTAGTCGATAGTAAGATGATATTATCATAAAATCAACATAATAACAATAGTCTAGAGCTAATCATTATTAATGCGAAAATCCAACTAACTACTTATTGAAATCCCCAAGACCCGAAAGTCATCGTACAAGAACTACTAACAAAGATCACGTCTAAAGAGATATCCAAAATAAAGTAAATAAGGGATGTTTCATTGCCCGAAAGATGGACAATAACAAATAAGCTGACCCGTTGTAACCTGGAGACGGAATGCTCACCCTTGGATCAAGATCTGCTATCAAACTCTAAAGGTGAGGTCGTGTCTGAGCCTCTGTAAAACTTTCTACACTCAACAAAAGAAGAGTACAAGGTAGTATCAGTACAACCCACTATGTACTGGTAGGTATCATAGGCCAACTCAACTTAATAACATGTACACAACATAAATCAAATAACAAGTAGACAAACATCATCACATAACAAATTCTCAATGAATCAACAATACAACAATAATAGGTCAAACAGTGCTCACAAAACAAGCCACCTAACCATCAAGAGTATCATCCATACTGTAAACATCCACAGAATCAACACAAATATGTACACACATGCTATGGGACTTATATTTGCGCAAATAGTCATGACCTGCAGGGAACCATCTATGTTCATGTACCATACCGGCGTGGTACCCGATCCACCATACACATATCCGTACCGACGTGGTACCTGATCTAACATATACATATCCGTACCGGCGTGGTACCCAATCCATTATATACATATCTGTATCGGCGTGGTACCCGATCCAACGTATACACATCCGTACCGTCGTGGTACCCGATCCATCATATACACATCCGTACCGTCATGGTACCCGATTCATCATATACACATCCGTACCAACGTGGTACCCGATCCAACATATATATATCCGTACCGATGTGGTACCCGATCCAACATATACATATCCATACCGACGAGGTACCCGATCCACGATAAACAAGTAATATCAATGTGCAAATTGATTTAGGATTGAATGGCTACTGGCTAGTGGATTATTTGGTTAAGGTTGTTATTGATTATAAGGCAGAACACAACTTGGAAGGTCTGGAGAACCTGTGTGAACAACACTTATCGGTATTATATGCATTAAACCGTCTCATATCACTCAGAAATTTTCCTTACAAAAAGCATAAGATATAATCATATGTTTTAATGTTTCAGAAAAGAAGGGGATTTCATCAGAACCTATGATTCCTGGTCCTATATACGTCTGAAGAATGTATAAGAATAAATTTGGCAGCTTGAAACTTCAGCTAAATGAATTTCAATTTAACTCAAATTCAATGAGATAAATATGCATGTCGAAATATACAATAAGAACAACAACAACAAAACCAGTGTATTCCCACCAAGTGGGGTCTGGGTAGAATGTACACAGTTCATACCGCTACCTCTGAAGAAGTAGAGAGGCTGTTTCAGATAGACCTCCAAAGAATATGTTTTTGCATTATTCATGTTGAGAAAATAGTTCAACTAACTTGCATATTAACTTCGTAAATTCAATGAGTGAGTTATTTGAAGTAATTCAGATTATTTGTTTTTTCTTTTACTTAGACTTGAAAGCTCAATCTCATTTCCAAATTACTGACTAAATTTCATTTTGAATTCAGAAATTCTAATTACAGCTAAATGCTTAAAGCTATACCAGTATACGGAAACATTAAAACAAATAGAAACGCCCTGTTACAATAAGAATGATATCCCTAGGTACCTTAGCATAACTGTACTTAAAAGAAACATGGAACCAGAGGCCTAAACATCGAGGTTACATCAGGCAAATGAAGACTGAAAGGAGCAATATCAGGCGCCTTTCTGGAGAAATGGTAAAAAGAAAGTAAAATTAATCGAGTAAATAGACTTGCAGTGAGCAAGATGATCCACGTCCATTCTGTCTAATAAAAAAAAAAATCAAGTACTTACTTCCATAGGTTCTATCACTTGGCTTTGACGTTTCCTACCTACATACAGAAAACATGAAACTTAGTGTAAGATCACATATGAGCACAATAATTCTCAAGATATTTTCTATGGCTAACCTTGATAATCTCCTTTGGCTCGATGACAGCAGCTAGTTTCATTGTTTTTCTCCTTTTCTTTTCATTTCTCTTTCTCTTTCTTGAAGCATCATCAATTTCCCTTGATGAGCTATCACAATACCCAAAATGAAGTCCTCTATCTGTGGTGATGTTATCCTCAACAGAAGCTTGAAAACGACTACAAGTGTGTGATGGCACTGGTTGTTCAAATACCATTGAGCGTCGTCCATTTACAGTTGTCAGCATTATTGTTTCGCTGAACTGGAAAGAGTTTGGGACTTTGAGTTGCTCGATGTATCCTCCTCCTCGTTCTCCTACATTATTCTCATACTCCAGGCGAATCCCCCAACATGCTTTATTACAAAACATTGTAGATACCTCAAACATGCAATAATCATTTGGGCTCTTCCCTTCTTTATTGTCAGAAACATGCCACAATGCTTTAAATGGTATGTAGAACCACTTGAGAGAAGGAGCGGGATTATTGAGCCGACATTGATTGATGTGACACTTCAAGGAATAAGATCTTACAGGGTTAGAACTGCTGATCAATGTCTATTATGGAAGCAACTTTCCCTCTATTAGCATAACAACATATGGAGAACCCCATGAATTTATCGGTATACCAAAAAGGGTTGAGATTAATTGAAATATTTTCTTGATTTCTTAACTGATAACCGAAAGACTCTGGAATTCTGACTTCCGGAAAAGAAATGCAAAAATATCTCCTTAGGTGTTGGAAGTCACACTGAAACATAAATCGATATTAGTATAACTAAATTGATAAGAACAACATCTGAAATATATGTTTCAGGGAGATAAAAACCTGGATATACGCCTTGAGAAAATGTTGTATGAACCTCAACACGTTAACTCGGTTAGTTGATACACCACTCCATGATATTTTGATATCATACAAGTGAACACACTTAAGTAGATCTCTGATGCTGTTCCAGGCCAAATGATAATCTGCGTATAGCTCCACTAGATTTGGGGGTAGCTCTCGTGGCAGTTCATGAAGATTCTTACATAATTGCACGTCGAGGATTTCAAGGCATAAGAATTCATTGATGCTTTTGGGTAAACAAGATATACTGCTTCCTCTAATGTTCAGGCATACCAAACAGTGGAAAGATACAAGATCCTCCAGAAATCCAGTCAATATGTTGCAATTACCAAGATGAAGACGTTTCAAGGAGGATAAACGTGATACTTGATGCAAAACCAAACTTGAGTAACGTTGAAGTTGTTCATGCGAGAGATTCAAATCTTCCAGTTTGCAAAGCTTCCTGATGGAGGGAGGTGGTTGGAAGATTGAAGTTCCACTTGCATCTAGTTTTTCCAACATTTGCAAATCACCGATGTTTTCTGGAAGCTTGTCTAGCTTCTTGCAGCCGCAAAGAACAAGCCATTGAAGATTCTTCAAATTACAGAAGCTGTTTGGTAGACTTACGAGATCTTCACATCCTTCCAGATCAAGATGAAGGAGGCCGCTCAGATTCCCGACTGACATAGGCAATTCTCTAATCCCAGTAGATCGTAGGATCAGTTCTGATAAGCAATGCATATCTCCGTTGATTTCTGGAAATGTATCCAATTTTGGGCAATTAGATATACGGAGATATTCAAGGGATTCCATCTGAATGGAGTTTGGAAGCTTCTTTAAGTTCTCACAATCACTTATGACAAGTTGTTTAAGCTTCATATGAACTCCAAGAGATATCGAGAGATCTACCAATCTAGGACATTTGGATATTTCAAGTTCCTCCAATTGCTCCGATTCAAAGAGGCTATTTGCCAGCGTTGCAAGTTTTTTGCAACCTGAAATACACAGATCTTTAAGATTTGGAATAGTATCTGGAAAAGTTTCAAGATCTTCACAATCTTCCAAATGTAAATAGCTCAAGCCGCTGAAATACAACGGTAAGTTTCTTATCAGTGGGGATCCTACAGAGAGTTTAGATAAACGTAGCATATCTCCACAGAATTCTGGAAATTGTTTTAAACTTCTACACGAAAAGAGGTCGAGTTTCTCAAGAGATTCCATGTAAGTAAATCTTGGAAGTATCTCAAGATTGGAACAACCCGATAAATCTAAAATAGTAAGATTTCTGCAGCGTCCAAGAGAGGAATCGACCTCTTGCAAATTCTCGCACGAGCTTAAAATAAGGCTCTCCAAGTTTGGCATATGCTCAAAATTAGGAGTTTTTATTAACTCAAGGCTGCTGCTAAGATCCAAATGCTTCAAGCTGTTCAAATTCTGTTTTCATACAAAAACGGAATATAAACCACAATGTTTCTCTGAAATATAAACAGAACCAATCAAGTATTTTATGACTCATAATAACAGCAGGTAGATTATAACTATGTTCCTACATTTGCTTTTGATAGTTATTCAAAGCAACTACCACATAGATGGAATGTACTTGAATCTTTCTTCATTTCTAAATGTACATAATACATAAATTTAAATGTGTAGCGAAGAGGAATTACAGAAACAAGTATTAGCATGTTTAAGTACTTTTGTGTGCTGCATGCTAGATTTATTTGTTATGCTTGCACCTGTTATTTCCTTCTACGGGTACACAGAATCTGTATATGCAACAACTTCAACTAGAGTTCAAGTATAAACAAGAACACAATGAAGTATATCAAATACACTCAACACAAGATCAAAATGACCTTTCCAATGTATTTTATTTTTTCCAGAAAATAGATGAAACAGAAATGAATAAGGCCAAGTCGTCCGAATTCACAGAGTTTTCTTAAGGAAACAATTCCCCTCACTGTACCCGAGGTTGTAAACACCTAATTTTTTTTACCAAACCTAAGTGTTTTTGCCATTTAGTGTTCAATTTCGTTTTAGGGTCCAAATTAGATATTCTAAATTTAACTTATTTTTACTAAATTTATTTTAAAAAAAAAAAAAAAAAAATTCTGAAAAAAAAAAAGAGGACTACAAAAATAGAGTCACATTTTAAATAAGTTTCATTTTTTAGTTTTTATTTGTTTACTTATTTATTTTTAGAAAAAAAAAAAAGAAAAAAAAAATTTTCTAAATTATATTTGTTTCTTCTTTCAATTTTAAATAAAGAATGGTGTGATATTAATTTTTCTTAATCATATTCCCAAGACTAGTTATTAGCTTATGTTATATTTTATTAGTTTTTAATTATTTTTATCTTATTAATAATAATAATAATAATAATAATAAAAAAAAAAACCTAATCTACCCAAACCACCCACCTTTCCCTCAACCCCATTATCCTTATTTCCTTCCTCACGTTTCCACCACATCAAAAACTACACATGCACACAACACTACTATATATAATACATTAAACACACACACACGGGGGGAAGAAAGAAACAAAAAAAAAAAGATTGAAAACGGAAAAAAAAAAATGAGAAAAACAAAAGAGAAAAAGAAAGAAAAAAAAAAAAAGGGAAAAATCAAAGGAGAGGAAAAGAGGCGATAAGTTGAGTTTCAGGTTTCCCGTTTGAGTTTTTGGTTTGGCGTAAAAGCTTTCTCGCTTAGTTTAATTCGTCACACAGGTTCTTATTCAATTTTGTATTATGTTCTTTTTATATAAGTTTTCTTACGAATCAAAGCATGAATAAAGTTATTTCAACGGCTTCTTATATTATTTAGTATGCTTAATTTATTATTTTATGTAGTTCATGTTCTATGTCTTTTATTTGTAATTTGTTTGTTGTTTTCAAAATAATGTCAATTAAATTGATTTTAAATTTTAAGTGAGATAATTTTTAAAGTTTTTAGTGTTTAAAGATGTAAAATTAATTATTTTATGCGAAGTCCTTTTTCATCGTTCTATTAGAATTTTTATTTTTCTATTTTAGTGGTTTTTTTTATTTTAATGGTGAGTGTGCCCCGCTACTAATGTGTTTTAGATCGTATGAACTTCTGAAGTTCTATCTTTGAAATTACAATCTTTATTTTGTTTTAATTTTTGTACCCTATTAAGTAAACTTTCCCTTTTGTTGATAATTATTTTTCCCCCTTTGGGTATTTTATTCATACTAAAAGTCATATTTATCTATTATCTCTAAATTAGTTGGTGTTGAAAGTTAAAAGTAAATAATAATATTGTAAAATAAAATTGTATAATTAAATTTAGTTAGATTTTGTTATGTTATTAAATATATATGCTAAAAATAAAACTGTGTATGATAAAGTTTTCTACACACATCGTTCTTAACAATAATGAGTATGATTTTGCTTTGGAGGTTGGAATTAGCAGTTATTATTTGTGTTTATAAGTTGTTTGAATAATAAAAGAGTATAATAGTGCATAAGCTTGTTCATACAATGTTGCTTTATTTTATTTATTTATTTTTCTTGTAAGTTTATTATGAATTCGGATTTCGTTTTATAGTTGATTGACATTAAGCAAATGTAAGAGATTTTTTTTTGTTTTGGAAAAAAAAAAAATAATAATAATAAAGTTGCTTCGATCACTGTTTCATGCAACATTAATTTACTCAACATGGATGATTAAGGGTTTCGTCACATGTCTATTTTCTTTTAGTTGATATGGAACCATGCTTTTCAATTTGCTTTATACTCCTATTAGGTTTTTTGTTGGAAAGCTTTTAATTCTAGATTATATTAAAATCACAAATTAGTTTTTAACGTGAGATAAAATAGAATGGGGTGCGGGATTTATTCAAGACCCATTGTGTGAAAAGACAAGAGGGAAAAAATTCATCGTAAGGGAGGGAAAAAATTCATCGTAAGGGAGTGAATTCATAAAAATGAGTTAAATTCTTAACCTCTAAATAATTAACTTTAATATACAAGCAAAAAGCGACGATGAAGTTGGAAAGCCCTGCTACCGACCATTCGTCATAATTAAATTAATTTACCATCTGAAGCCAATTGAATTGGGTTGGGGAGGTTTTAAACCCGTTAGGTGCATATTCAGATTAGGAAAATAGGGACGACTTATAAATGCCGTAAAGGCGCGAGAAACGTGCCAAAATTTGTGGTGAGGCCGAAAAGTACTACTATCGGTAAGCCACATATCAACAACAACAACAACAACAACAACAACAAACCCAGTGTATTCCCACCTAGTGGGGTCTGGGGGGGGTAAGATGTACGCAGTCCATACCTCTACCTCTAATAAATAATTTCAAAATAAATTAAAAGCAGGAGGCAAACAACTTTTAGGTTAACAAATATTAATAAATCCTAAGAAAAAAAAAATTAATTTAAGCCGGACGTAAGTCATTAAAGCGACCGTGCTAGAACAACGGGACTCGAGGGGTGCCTAACACCTTCCCCTCGGTCAACAGAATTCCTTATCCGGATTTCTAGTTTGCAGACGGAAAAAATAAAAATTGAAGAGTCATTTCCTTTTGAATAGGGATTCAGTAGGGTGACTTGGAACACCCAAACTCAATTCCAAGTGGCGACTCTGTAAGTAAAGTAACCCCTTTTCAAAACGTCACCTTAATCGGAAAAACCATTTTCTCCAAAACCAACTCCCTAGCGGGGTCGGATGCGGTGAAAAAAAGGGGGTGTGACAGAGGTTATGAATATTTTCCTCCCAGGATAAAATGGCCTTCAATCCAAATATAGCGGTATCTCAATTATTTGGACTCGTCGAACGCACTCAACAGTTTGAATGATCACACAGAATTTTTGAAGACAAGAAGAGTATTTTTTATTCTGAAATTTCGTATCAAAACCTGTGGATGAAAGCAGGTTTATATAGCCATAACATGCCTCTTCTGAAAAGAGGCAATGGTTCACTCCAAAATTTACACCTTTGCTGAGTTCATATTTGTTCATCAAAGATTGCATCTTTTCCTGAACAGTCATCTCATTTCATGAATCGGTGTGTCACTTCACTGAAGGATTACATCCTTCTGAAGCATCATTTCGAACCATTGCAACCTTCTGTAGCCTCAGTTCAGAACAATGTATCATTTCTGAAGCACCAGTTCACTTGAAACAGTGCAACTGTTTCAGAAAAATTTTACTGCGTTTTGAATGCCACTGTTTCAGAAAAATTTTACTGCATTTTTCCTTGGCATTCAAATAAAGTTTGTCCAAGGAGATGGATCTCACCGAGAGATCATTTTCCAAATCCGAATCGAAAACAAAGTTGAGTGAGCGACGACGGCAACGGCGCGAGACATCTATTATTTCTTGCCTCACTTGCCATATGGAGTAAGTGTTTTTGATTATAAACACTTTCAAGTTCTCTTCTTCCACCAATGTGGGAGAAAGAGTAAACTTTCTAATTTGGGAGTACACTTTCCATTTTAGTATCTCCTTCCCCTCTACCATTTTATTCTCTATTTTTTCATTCACACTTCTTTCATATACTACGAACCCAACAGCACCCACAAACAAATTTCTTTCCATCTTTGGTTCACCATTTATTTAAACCAAAAAGGGACACACATCAGCTTTTAAAGTAGTTTAAATCGTGCATTTCACCATATTTGTTATACTGTTAGGGAAAAATAGATGAAGTATGAGATGTTGGAGAGAAGAGAGAACATATGTTACATTTTGGATGAGGCTTGCATAGTGAATCCATAAGTTTAAACTTATCGGTTTTCAAGCGAATGATAACCAGACAAATTGATGTGAATATGCATATAGAAAAGTCTTTGAGCGATTAATTGACGTGGACTGACCAAGAAAAAAAAACACTGGCATTTTGTTTTGTTGCAGAGAAAGAGAGGGAGATCACAAGTATACCTTTGATGTTTGCCAAAGTTGAGCAAGTTGCTGACTATTTCTTAGACGAAGCCCAACGAGCTGTAATGGTTCAAAACTCTCGGGCAATGAACGTGAAGGATAAAACGACCAATCAAGAAAACGCAAGCTGGAAGGGAGATGAGTGATACCAAAATCTGAGTGAAAGGTTCCACCTTCAATTCTGAGTACCTGTAATCGCTTCATCTTCTTGAATATCCTGCTATGATTAACCGGATCATCTCCAAAATTGTAACCTTTTGGGATACATAGGCTTTCCAACTTTTTTGTTTTCTATAGAGAAAGAAACGCATATTTATGTTAAAAGGATAAAATGAACAGGAAAGGATCAATAGAACAAAGTTGCAATACTAAGAGATTATAAAATTATCGATATTGTCAAAACATTCCTTACCAACTTTCTAGCAAAAAGCTCATGAACATCCTTAGAAAGCCATACTCTGCAGTTTGTGCACTCTTCACTCGAGACATTTTCACCCATTTCTCGAATCAAATTATGCATCTCAATTCTGCAACCTGAAATGGATATCAGAGATTTTTCGACAAGGTAATCTATTCCTATCAACTGAATACCCCGACTCTGAATTACTAGTTTCACGTAATCTTCTGAGTCATCTTTGTACAAGCATGCAATATCTAGAAATATTTCCTTCTCATCTTTATCCAGTCCATTAAAACTAATCCTAAGTTTCCCTATAATATCATTGGGAGGTATTTTCTTCAGCCGGTCAATTATGTCTTGCCATTTCTCTTTGTCTCGTTTATAAACGGAAGAACCCAAAACCTTAAGCGCCAAAGGGAGTCCACCGGCATACTCCACTACTTGGCTTGAAAATTCTAAAGGGAGTCCACCGGCATACTCCACCACTTGACTTGAATGTTCCGTAAAATGTTCCTTTGGTGATTTTTCTTTAAAAGCATGCCTACTGAACAGTTCAAGAGCGTCATTCTCAAGCAACAGTGGGACTTCATACACGTTATCCCCAGCATGACTGATTAACAGGTTCTTGTCTCTTGCTGTTATAATAATTCTGCTACCCCTACCAAACCAGTTTGGCTCTCCAACTAAATATTCCAATTGTTCATGATGATTTACATCATCGAGAATGAACAAAACTTTCTTCTGGCGAAGCATATTCATAATAGCACTCAGCCCTTCATGGTCACTAGTTAGAGTCAACTTTCCACACAAGATCTTGCCGATGAGGACCAGTTCTGACCATGCTTGTCCATTTTTCTGATACAATGCTCCAAGACCACTAATAAAACAATGAGCTTCAAATTGATGACAGTAACGTAGATATAGACAAGTTGCAAGTTCTGTCTTGCCTATCCCGCCCATCCCCCAAATTCCAATACAACGAACATTATTTGATTCCATATCTAATAATGATGTTACTTCCTCGATTTGAGATTCCATACCTACTAAGCATTTCGGGAAGGGTGAAATAACTTGAAGCTTAGGAAATATATCATCAACTAGTTTCTTGATGCATTCTGCATCATCCCTACATATTACAATAAACACAATCCGAGTGTAAATTATATAGAATATTAAAAAGGAAACTTCGTCTTAGATATTCTCTTAAACATCATACATAACATAATGCACAAGGTATTCTAAAGAAGCTATTACAAATTATCATTGTTTACATTTTAAAAAATCTACTACAAATTAAATGTTTATAGAACTTACATAGATGAATTAGAAAATATGTTTCAATTATTCGCGACCCCATAGTTTTACGGTCTGTGTAATTCCAATATTTACCCATAAACATCAAAAAAACTGCAAAGCAAATGGAAGACAGAGATAAGATAGCTACTGATGAGAAACATAAGAGAATCAATACATCTAGATATTTTTCTAGGTCTGACTATAGCTTTATTACAAGCAATGGAATTTAAACGTTTTACCTATATACCAAATCAAAAAGAGCTTAAGATTAGAGATAGTTTACTCTCGTCATCCAGCAATTTTCCTATTACCACCATTACATCATCAAACAACGGTGACTTGGCCAAAAGGCATGTAACAAAGGAGAATTGTAATCACATACATTGGAATGGGAGTTCATCATAGAAACAAAAGCAAAATAAAGAAGGGAGCAACTTCTATTGTTGGAGTCCCACATCGGTGGGTTAAAGGGTCTTTGGTCTCCTTATATGGTCTTGGGCAATCCTCCCCTCATGAGCTAGCTTTTGAGGTTGAGTTAGACTCAAGGTTCATTTCTTTATCATCCATATATAGGCATCCTTACAAAATGCACATGCTCCTTTTCTTAACCAAGGTCCAAACGTGATTTGCCAGGTTCTAAAATGGGTCGTCAATCATGGTTATATTTGTTACAAGGCCACTTTCAAAACAACTCAAGTTCTAACCATTAATATATTAGGTTAAACTGACTTCAAAAAATTTGTGTCGAAGACTCTACTAAAATTGCAATAAATAGTATGTATGGACCCTTACTTTAACGAGGTATAAACACAAACTCATGTAACTTTCACCATAGATCCCCCTTATGCTACAACAACAACTTTCACAAGTAAGCAAAAAATGAAAAGAAAAAGAGAAGTTACTTATAATTTTTCAGATCATGTCCTGCTATTTTCCCGGCCACTGCAAATGCATTCCTCCATCTTTCAATCATCTCCATATCACCATCATCTTTGCAACTTTTTTCGTGTTCATAAAACGACTGAGCGAATGAGGATCTTTGATGGCGTACATCAGATGGACTCACATCATAAAAGATTGGTATAACAGTCAGGTTCATTCTTTTCCTGCATTTTATGATGTGTGCAAGCTCCTCTAAGCACCATTTTGATGATGCATAGTTTTTTGAGAATATCGCCAAGGCAAATTTAGATTCTTGTATGGATTTCAAAAGTTCATCAGGAATTGATTTTCCAGTCTCCAGACGCTCATCATCTTTGAAAACGAGTATATTTTTTTGCTCCAGAGCATTATAAAGATGACTAACAAAAGTTCTACGAGTATCTGGTCCTCTAAAACTTAAAAAAACATCGTACTTACTAACTATGGAACAAGACATGCTGGAAAAGAAAAATCTCACATACTATAAAAATATTATTATGGTAAAAGAAACTTGTTTGAATCTCGAAATTTGAAAAGTGCAACATAACCAACAACTATGCTCAAACATGGATACATACTTTATAATGCTGTTATTATCTCTAAATGCAGGTCAATGTGGAGAAAACTGAGAAACCTGAAGGTAATGGCAGACCTATTGCAAAGGAAAGAGCAACGAAACAGCATTCTCAAAGTGTGTGAATATTTTGATAGTTTCTCTGTATTTTCTAATGAAATGGTGTGGACAGACATTCCAACTTCTCCCCTCCGTTTCTAAATAATTATCATCCATATCAAAATAGAAAATTAAAACACCATAATTACTTGTATTTTTTTATTCTTACTCTTTATCATAAATATAGAGATACATTAATATAGTACAACAAAAACTAATATTTAATAGAGATGAGTATTCTCTTGTTCATTTTTACTTGTCATATTTTAATTTGACACATTCATTAAAGAAACACTTATTGACATGACTATTTTATCATAATATTCCTATTAAATAATGTTTACTATTGTGTGTTGAGTTAATTTGGAGAAATAATAATTAATACTCAAAATAAAAGTTATTTTTTCTTAATATGTAAAAAATAACAAATAAAAAAATAAAAATTCAAATAAGAAATATGTAACAAGTACAAATGAACAAATAAAGTAATAAATAAGAAAAGTAATAATTTTTTCTTCTTTTTGTTATCTTTTTTGGCGTACAATTTTTCTCTACCTTTCTGACCGTGGCTAGTTTCGTTCGAACCTGCATACGAGGTTAAGAATTTTATACTTCTTATACATTTATTTTTAAATTATATTTTTCTTCTAAAAAATTTTTCATTTTTACAAATAAAACATCTAAAATTAACACTGAAAGAACAAATTCCAAATGGCCATTTTCTTCCTTTTAAATTTTACTTGACTCAAACTCACAACCTCGAAATTAGAAGTGAGAGATGATTACTATCCAATCAACTCTCTCTTAGCTTTTATTTAAAAAATGCTTTCTCCGTCTCAAATTACCCATCCCAAATTTCCTAATTTAATTTCCTATTTTACTTGTCTTTTTTCATTAATCAAGAAGAGATAATTTTTTTTTTTCATGTTTTACCCTTTGCGTTGATTAGTTTTTTCTTCAAATTAAAATGTAAACATCATTTAATAAGGGTATTATGATAAACTAGGCATATATTAATTATTTTTCTTAATCAATGTGTCATCTCAATTTGGAACGGATAATTTGAGACGGAGAGAGTAGTAAGTTGTCACAGAAAATCATTTCCTATGTACCACCATAATTCAAGAAAAGTTTTGATTAAAACTTGCTCTCATTCAATATTTACACAAAATTAATAGATACTACATGATACATGCATCGTAATTGACTACTATCACTTAATTATAATTAGTTACTAATATTTATGGTGTATTCAATATTTCTCATATTTGGTTATTTAAATATTATAAAAAATATTTTTTTAAAAAAATAAGTTCCTTAGGAGGAAAAAAAATGACTTCCTTATTGATGAAAGTAGGAAACGCAAGTGGTGGGTATTGTGATTGGGCCATTGGGGGATGTGAGAGTGTTATTTTCTTAAGTTGAATGTGCTAAAAATGACTTCCTCCAAAATGATGATAGTTTGTGTCAGAATATTAGCAATTTATAGTTATAATTTGTGTATTTATCATTCATAATAATTGTTAATGATATGAGGTCAAATTTTAAAAAGATTATTCGTTTTTCTTCCTTTCTTAAGGTCACTTTATTATATTCGTTGTATCACATGCATTTAAGTATGAACGAATGCAAGTTCATCCCAATTTATCATAGTCTACTAATTCATATAAAATATAAAGTTGTGTTAGTTCATGATATAAGTGAATGCATCTCTGTGAATAAGTATCTTAGTTAAAAAAATGTATTTTTTTTTATGACAGATATGAATACATCTATATTTTAATGTATCAAAAATACTCAAATTTATATATATCTAGTAGGTTATTGTGTGTCCACGATACATGTGAATATATATATATATATATGGATGGCACCCCTTGTATAAGGGTGAGATTTTAATCCTCTTTATTCCCCACAAAGCAAAGGACAATCTTCCTTCTCTTGTAACTCTTTTAGCTCATGAAATAAATTGGTAGGGATCTGCCTAAACCCCCACCAGCATTGAGGTCACTTATATCTATATTCATAATCTATAATCTATATCTATATAATATATTAAAAGTGTGGAGACCCTTAGAAAAGTAATTTGAACTTTTTGTCCTTCATTAAAGGACTCTTCTTTAGACAAAACTGTCTTTTCACTATTTATTTAAATTTATTATTTAATTATTTTTATTTTATAAACTAGACTTCCTAAAATATATGGTAGGACAATTAATTAATATTTTCTTTTTTACTAGACTTCCTAAAATATATGAGGCTCCTAAAATATATGGTAGGAGAATTAATTAATATTTTTCTTTATATTGTTCACATAGAAAAATACTCATAATAGAAAACTATTAAAAAAATACTTCTATAAATATTGAGATATACGTTATACTAGAGAACAAACCGGTTTGCCTATTGGGAGAATATGATTGCTGCTCATCTAACTTGATTCGATTACATGTCTAGATTGGTGGATGCTTGATTTTCTAACCCTCAACTTGTTCACTGTTTTTGTCAGCATAATAGAATTCAACATAAGCGTGTGTATATATATCTTCTTTGTTTTCATTCAAAATCATTCTTTAGGGTCAAAATTTTCGCTCATCATAGATGAATATCGGTTGGCTTTGAAAAATTTCTTGCGTAAAGGTTAGGTTTAATTGTATTATTTTGATATCTTTATTATCTTATTGTTTTATTTTAATTTACAGATGCTAGATGTGGGTCGGCTTTGATTTTTTTTTTTTAGGTAAAAGTTAGGTTTAATTGTATTATCATCTCTATTAGTTTGTTATTTCGTGGTAGTTTACAGTTCGTAGATGAATCTCGATCGGCTTTAAGAATTTTTTGTGTGTAAAATTTAAGTTTAATTGTATTATTTTGATATCAATTTTATCGTATTATTTTGTTTCAGTTTACAGGTGATAGATAAATGTTGTTCGGCTTTGAGGAATTTTTTTATGTAAAGGTTAGGTTTAGTTGTATTATTTTAATATCTCTATTATCGTATTATTGTTATTGTTTACAGGTGGTAGATCAGTGGCGGACAACTTTGAGAATTTGTTTTTGTGTAAAGATTAGATTTAATTGTATTATTTTGATGGCTCTATCATTGTATTATTTTGTTGCAATTTACAGATGGTAGATGAATGTCGATCGACTTTTAAAAATATTTTTGGTAAAGATTAGGTTTAGTAAATAAATTCTCCATCTTTTCATACTCAAAAGATATTAAATTTAATTATTCTATTCATCTTTATTGGTTAAACAAGTATTCTATTTAGTGTAATGTTTGAACTCATTAAAGTAAGGTACACGCACAAGGCACGTACACCTAAACTAGTTAAAAAAACATGTGCACAGGTTTATTGTTATGAATACATATGATATATCTATGTGCATAGTTATTTTAATTCATAAATTTGTATGTATCTAAGAGGTTAGTATCTATTTATCATATATATATATATATATATGAGTTTTTTTTTTGTATCCATCCTATATCGAAATCGATTAATTTCTTTTATATATCTAGCATGTTAGTATGTGTTCATGATGCATATAAATGTATATGTGCACAACTGTATACATATGTATCTCAGTCTTTAATTTGTTGGATACATCAAACTAATAACAGATACATTAAAATAATGAGTTTATTAGTTTAATGAGTAATAAAATGAAATTAAATAAATTACATAATAAGGATATACATATTTTTATCTTATATTAATGAAATTAATGAATTTATTATTTTTAAATAGTACTCCTTCCGTTTCAAATTATCCATCCCAAATTGAGATGACACATTGATTAAGAAAAATAATTAATAATATGTCTAGTTTACCATAGTACCCCTATTAAATGATGTTTACATTTTAATTTGAAGAAAAAATAATTAATGCAAAGGGTAAAACATGATTTTTTTTTTTTTGTCTCTTTTTGATTAATGAAAAAAGACAAGTAAAATAAGAAATCAAATTAGGAAATTTGGGACGGAAGAAATACTATAAAAGAAATTAATCAAATAAAGGTACATTCATTATTTTTACCTAACATTAAGGGATTCCTAGATTTCCGCTTGCTTTATAGTATTAAGGAATTTAATTTGAACAAAATTTTTCTTAATTTGAGGGACAAATTTGTGTGGTATATATTGTCGATAGTCTTTTTAGCATTTTCCATCTGTGTTCTTTAGTCCTTTTCATAGCATCCCTTTTTCATGTCGTGCAATTTGGAAACATGATAGAAGTTTGTGAGAAATTCACGGATTCGATTACCCCTGAATTAAATTTTAGCATAACGTTGTCAACCTTTTTAACTGACGTGACACTTTTAACATGAGCCTCATTTGATGTAATAAAGGTGTTAGGTCAGCACAAAAAAAAAGTTAAAATTAAATTTCGGAGGTAATAAAACCTGTAAAATTGAAGTGTCTCGTAACAATTTTGACCATAGTTCGAAGATACGGATGCTTATCTCCCCTTTTTTTTTAGAAAAAAGGTAAAGAGGAAGGGGCTATTGAAAACTTTCTTTATATGTCATCCCTAAGGTTGAGTACACTTTACCTTCCGAAGATCCTATATCACATAACAACTTCCCAAGATCCTATATCACAGGAACTAATTTCATGAGGCCTGTGCTAAGCCGAGGCCCAAATTCATCATATAAAAAATAATAATTTAAATTTTAAAAAAATAATTTATATGACATCTTTCACTTTATAATTAACATAAACTAATGAACGACGTATTAAATGTATTTTGTTAATAAATTTTATAATTATTAAACTTTTTAATCACATAACTGGATAATTTAAATAAAAAAAATTATTTGTGCGGAAGAAAGTATTATTGGAAAATTGAAATATATCAAAAGGCCACAAGTAATTCAATATTTTATAAAATAACATGACAATGTTTTAATAATGGCAATTCAATGATGATCAAAAATAGAAAATATTAATATTTTAATGAGTTTGTGGGTGTGTAATTTCTCAATTATAAATAGAAATAAATTTGTTTTGATATTTATTATTTTATTTTCACCTATAACTTCATGTGACAAGAGTTTTTGTAAAATTTATTTTTTTAATATAATACAATAAAATATTTCAACGACTTCAAGTATATAAAAAAAGGTTACAATCTTAATTTAGAAGATTTACATAAACTAACTTAATAGTGATCTATAACAATATTAAATTAAATTAAGAAAAAATTGCATATATACACAAGGTAACTTTACCTTATTATATAAAATTTCATATTGGAAAAGAAATTATAAAAATCCCAAAGTAATTACTTAAATCACTTAAATTCACTCTTTCTCTCTCATCCCCCTCATACATATCAAAATACCATATTTTGCTCATATTTTAGTGCATCGATTTTAGCTCCATATATGTGCTCCTTTATTTATGGCTACAATCAGGCTAATGCAATGTTACAATAACACTTGAATATTCAAAACACGATTGATGTACACTTTCAAATCACGTAATAAAGAAAATTAAATCATTATTTTTTCTTATTATCGTGTAGCCAATGTAATGTTACAATAACACTAATTTTTTCTTAAAATTATTATAATCTTGTAGATAATGAATGTATAAGATGAATATTTTATATGTATAGTGTGATATTATACATTTTGGAAGATTATATTTTAATGTATAAGTTATAATATATCAGACATTATACATTCGTTATTTTGGAAGACTAATGTATAATATAATTCTTCTGCTATATATTTCATTATGTTATTGTGGGCGATGCAATTTTGAAGATTTAAATCCGTACAAAATTCGAATTATATTAAATTCAAAATATATTAGTCCCAAATAAATATTTCGGATTAATATAATTGGATTAATTATTTAAGTCCAAACATATATGTATTTAATTAAAGTTCATTTTTTATTGGGCTACAAATGATGAACCCACTTTGCTAAGCCCAAGATATTGTCATATTCTACAGGCCCAAATAAACGTCATGTGTCAGATGACGTGGCATGCCAAGTCATGTGAAGGAGCCAATAGGACCATACCATATGTCAAAATAAAGTAGCAGGCCCAATAAAATCAAAGCTCATAAAAGGCGTCACGTCACTTGAATTTGATTGGTCAAAGGAAGTCCATCTTCATCATGACTCTTCCTTTTCCACAACTATAAATAAGGGTCTCATAATTTAGAAATAAGACCCTCAGAACTCTAACAAGTAGCAAGAAAAAGCTCATGGATCAAACGCCATAATTTCTTTTAAAAGCTCAAGCATTCAAATCAAGTTCATCAAGATTCAAGATCAAAACCGCAATATTCAAGAACAAGCTCAAAAGCCCTTGAATTCAAGCATAAGTCAAGATCAAGTCCCTCAAATCAACAAATCAAGTTCAAATTCAAGATCAAGCTTTAAGCCCTTGAATTTATATTTGAAAAGGCGAATAAGAGGATTTATAGAGATTGTAACACTCATATATTGAAATCAATAAATTGATTGTTGCAGTATATTTTCTTATCTCGATTATTTATTTTTTGGTCTAAAAAATTTTACTATCCAATAAATTTTGGCACGTCCAGTGGGACAATCTCTACCTTGCATCTCAACTTTTCCAATTGCAAAGTTCAACAACACTGAAATGACTTCCAAGAAGGTCAACTCTCAATCAAGTACTTTTAAGGCTGCTGACTCAAAGTTCTCTGCTGAAATAGAAAACATCCTGGGTGTTACTTTCGAAAGCTTAGGAGCTGTCACAAGAAGCAAGACAGGCTTGCTAGGACAACAAACACATTCAGTGTCGTCTGTACCAACTTCAATTTTTGGATCTTCAACCCCTAAAGGAAAGAAGTCCAATGCAAGTGCTTCAGAAGGAGGAAGAAATGTGGTGGAATCTCTTAAGAATACTCTAGCTCTACTTGAGTATTCCGGTTCCAAATACTCTGGCGCAAAAAATGATGGTTGTTCAAGTAACTCATCATCTTCGACTACACCGCATAATTTGATCACTTCAAAGATCAACTTATGTTATAATTCGTGCTACTCTTCAACATCTCAAGTGATTATGCAAGTGATGGTAACTAATTCCTCGTCTACGGAGGAGCAGTTTGCGAATCTGGCAAAGACAATTGATGGCCTAACCAAATATGTTTAGAATCAAAATGGTCGAATTGACAAGATAGTGGAAAGGGTGGAAGGTCTGATAGACGGAGAGTCTAGCCATGCACCTGGAAAATCTCCAGAGGTTCATGAGATAGAAAATCCTGTAAAACAAACACCACCAATTAAAGAGGTGCAAGTTTCTTCTGAGGGAATGATCCCGATTGGGCAATTAAGGAAATTCATTGAAGGGATGCTCAAAGATAAGTATGATGTTGTCACTAAGTCTTCCCTTGCTTATGCCAAGCCTTACACGGCAAGGATTGATCGGCTATCAACTCCCTAAATTTCAACAATTTGAGGGCAAAGGGAACCCAAAACAACATGTCGCACACTTTGTTGAGACATGTAATAATGTTGGAACTTACGGTGACTATACTGTCAAATAGTTTTTTCATTCCCTAAAGGGAAATGCCTTTGATTGGTATACGGACCTTGATCCTAATTTCATCGATAGCTGGGAGCAATTGGTGCACGAGTTCCTAAATCGCTTTTATAGCACAAGGCATACAGTTAGCATGGTAGAGCTCACAAATACTCGGCAAATAAAGGATGAACCAGTCATTGACTTCATCAATCTATGGAGAATGCTAGCCTAAACTACAAAGATAGGCTCAGGGAAGCTTCTGCAATAGAGATGTACGTCCAAGGAATGCACTGGGAATTCTCTATATCTTTCAAGGCATTAAGCCTAAATCCTTTGAAGAGCTAGCTACCCGTGCTCACGATATGGAGTTGAGCATGTCTTTTGTTGGAAAAGGATCAATGCCTATCCATGACCCTCGAAGGGGAAAGGATAAGCAGGAACCCAAAAGATGGGGAAAGTTTGTCCCCAAAAATAACAAAAAGGAGTTCATGAATGTTGATGTGTCTCTTGTGAAGGTTACCATAAAGGTGAGCAAGAAGCAAAGTATGAAGACAACTTCTGGAGCACGTCCAAATCAGAAAACTTTAAAGGAGATGCGAGAAAAGGAATATCCCTTCCTTGATTCTGATGTTGCTGAGATTTTTTATGAACTCCTTGAGCATAAGCTCATTGAACTCCCAGAGATGAAGCATCCTAACGAAGCTGGGAGGACCCAAATTATTGCAAATATCATAGGCTCATAAGTCACCCTCTGGAAAAGTGTTTTGTCTGTAAAGATAAAGTTATGCAACTAGCAAGATAGAAGAAGATCTTCTTCGACGATGAGACGACCAGTTTTTATCAAATCTCTATCACATTTGGCTTGCTCTATCCAATCTAAATATGTGTCGAAGAGCATAATGAGAAAATATTAGAGCCTGACACGTCTTCAGTTGACATAGGCGATGATGAAGGTTGGACTCTGGTGACCAAGCGCAGACATAGGAGGACAAGTCTGCGAAAGGAGTCGACTGAGCAGCCAACCAGAAGGAGAATGGTGAAAAAAATAAGGAAACAGAAGCTGGTTAAACTTCCAAAAAGGACGACCATCACAGAGCTTCACCTTAAAAAACTATGGTGTCCAGTAACGTTGGAGGAATTCTTACCAAGTTGGTTTCGTGCGAAGACTACTCGAGTCAACCTTGAGCCTTCTTGTTTTAATATTGCCAAAGAGGGGGCAAAGGGTGAGAATCTACCCATGAAAGTTTCTTCATCTTTTGAAAAGCTTGTTGAAACTCTTGACGAAGAGGCACGTGTATGTGATACAAAAATCACATTCACAAATAATGATCTTCTACTTGGTGAGGCCCTACATAACTGCCCCTTATACATGGCGGGTTAAATTATAGGAAAGAAGATCAATAGAATCTTGATAGATGAGGGATCTGGAGTCAACATCATGCCTATCCGCATGATGAAGGAACTTGGCATCACTACTAGCGATCTGGGCAAAAGCCGTATAATGGTCTAAGGCTTCAACCAAGGGGGCCAGAGGGCTATGGGATGTATCAAGTTGGGGATTCGTATGGATGATTTTCAATCAAACCCATTGATACATGTGATCGATGCCAAAACTTCATACCATATATTGCTTGGTAGGCCTTGGGTGCACGGGAACAAAATTATCTCGTCTTTTTACTATCAATGTTTAAAGTACCTCTAAGGTGGAGTGGAAAGAAAGATAGTTTCCAATAACAAGCCATTCACTGAAGCTGAGTCACATTTTGCCGATGCAAAATTCTACTTAAAGAATCATGTTGTGGATAAGAAGAGGGTTGAAAATGTCACCAAGACCAAGTGTGATGATCTTGCATCTAAGAAGGTCGCGGTGACTGTCGAAAAAGTCTCCACCAAAAAGCCTCGCTCCACTTCAAATAAAGAAAGTGTCGCTTCTACAAAAAAGGAGGCAACTTCTGTTCTTCGCTACGTACCGAAGGTAAAAAAAGAGAAAGATCACCCATCTAATTACCAAGATAATGTGCTAAAGGGACTAACTTTATCTATCAGGAAGATTGATGCAATAAATCCATCCTCAAGACTTCTTGAAGAGTCTATGGCTCGAAATCTGCCACAAGCTATGACACTCCCTACGAAGTGTACGAAATAAGGCTTTGACCCATATGCATATAAGCTATTTGTAAAGGTTGGATACAATCCTAATGAGCCATCAAGGTTGGGCAAACTTCCATCGAAGGGTACAACCAGGCAGGCACGTGAAGGCTTAGGATACACGCAGCCACCTCCAATTCACATCTCCATAAGAAGGGCCGTCAGTAATTACATCATCTTAGAAGAAGAATCCACTGCTGCTAATAAAAAACCCTCTATATTTGATCGACTTGGAGGGTCAACTGCAAGAACTTCTATGTTTGAAAGGTTGGAACCTCTAAATAAGAAGTAAAGCAACAAGTGTAAGAAAATTTGTCAAAGCACAATGATACACTCTTCACTTAAAATACAAAAGTATTTCTAAAGTTCGATTCCTTCTAGAATGAAGTGATCGACGGAACTGGTAGTTTTATGCAATGAGGTGATAAAATCAAAGACGCATACTGTGGTTTATATCAAGCAACGTGAGAAGATGGAGAGAGTGTTGGACCCTCATATCATGTTATGACCTAGAATCAGAAAGATGTCTCATCTCAAATAAAGGTTGATAAAGAGATAGAAGATGCCTTTTGGTGTTATCATATATCATCAACGATGATGATTTTCAAGGGGAGGAAGATGTTGGAGATGATCCATCGCAACTAGAAGAAGGAATAAAGGCCACAATAGATCCTTGAAAGAAGTTAATCTTGGAATCGATGAAGACCCAAGACCAACTTACCTGAGTGTGTTTCTAGAAGTGGGGGAGGAAATCTCTTAAATGGACATACTCAAGGAATATATGGATATCTTCACCTGGAGCTATAAGGAAATGCCTGGATTAGATCCAAAAGTAGTGGTCCATCAGTTGGCGATCAAGAATGGTGCCCGTCCTATTAAGCAAGCCCAGAGACGCTTTAGGCCGAAGTTGGTTCTTTTGATTGAAAATGAAGTTAAGAAACTCATTGAAGCTGACTTTATTCATGAAGTCAAATATCCCACATAGATTTCAAGTATTATTCCAGTACGGAAGAAGAATGGCCAAATTTGAGTTTTTATCGACTTTCAGAATCTCAACAACGCCTGCCCTAAGGATGACTTTCTAATCCCCATACCAGAGTTGATGATTGATGCCACCACTGGTTATGAGGTAATGTCCTTCATGGATGGTTTATCCGGCTACAATCAAATCTGTATGGCGCCAAAAAATGAAGAACTGACTGCATTCCATACGCCCAAAGGTTTTTATTGCTACAAGTTGGTGAATTTTGGTTTGAAGAACGTTGATGCCATTTATCAAAGGGCTATGAAGACCATCTTTGATGTCCTACTCTATAAAAATGTTGAATGCTATATGGATGATCTAGCGGTGAAGTCAAGAAAGAGAGACAATCACTTAAAAGATGTAAGAATGGTATTCGAGTTACTTCGAAGGTATCAACTTAGGATGAATCCATTGAAGTGTGCCTTTGGAGTTACTTTCGAAAAGTTTCTTGTCTTTATTGTGCGACACCGAGGAATTAAAATTGATCAAGCCAATGTCGATGCAATTTTAAAGATGCCCGAGCCTCAAAATATTCATGAGTTAAAAAGCCTTCAAGGAAGGCTAGCATATTTAAGGAGGTTCATCTCAAACCTGGTCGGGAAATGTTAACCATTTAGTCGTCTCATGAAGAAAGATACTCTCTTCGAATGGGACCAAGCTTGTAGTAATGCCTTTGAGAGTATCAAATCTTACTTAATGAAGCCACCAGTTCTTGCGGCACCCATACCTGAGAAACCATTGATACTCTACATCGCGGCCAAGAAAGGTTAGTTGGAGCACTACTGGCTTAAGAAAATAGTAAAGGCAAAGAACACTCTCTTTATTATTTGAGTAGAATGGTAACGCCGAACGATCTAAAGTATTCTACAATTCAAAAGTTATGTTTGGCAATGGCCTTCTCAATTCAAAAGATGAAATACTATTTTCAAGCTTATATTGCCCGTCTTATGTCTAAGGCAAATCCCATCAAATTTTTAATGTCGAAACCAGTCCTTAGTGACCAACTTGCAAGACGGTACCTTCAATTTTAGCAGTTTGAGATCGTGTACGTTCCCTAAAAGGCTGTAAAGGAACAAATATTAGCTGACTTTTTGGCAGACCACCCGATACCTGATGATTGGAAACTAAGCGATGAACTTCCTGATGAAGATGTAATGGTTAATGAAGCTAGACCCCCGTGGAAAATATACTTTGATGGTGCCGCACATCGATATGGGGCTGGTGCTGGTGTGGTATTCGTCACTCCACAAAAAGAGGTCATCCCATATTCTTTTACTCTCACGAACCATTGCTCTAATAATGTTGCTGAATATCAAACTTTAATAGTAGGACTTAAGATGGCAGTTGACATGAAACATCTGTAATTACAAGTCTTTGGTGACTCTCAATTGGTGATCAATCAGTTTTTGGGAAGCTATGAAGTCAGAAAGCCTAAGCTACGACCATATCATAATTATGCACAGAAGTTGATGGGGTGGCTTAGAGAAGTAACTCTCCAATATGTGCCAAGGAGAGAAAATAAGCAAGTTGATGCCCTAGCTACTTTAGCCTCAACCCTGACTCTTCCAACTCAGACGCAAGTTACTATCCGCCAAGAATGGGTAGTACTGACAACAACTAAAGATGAAGAAAATAAAGTTGAATACCTTATTGCCGTATCTGAAGCTGAAAAAGAAGATTGGAGGCAACTTATCATTGATTACTTATGTTATGGGATACTTCCAGAGGACCCAAGGAGAAGGACAGACATTCATCGTCGTGCACCTCACTTCTTTTACTATAAGGACACACTGTATAGAAGATCATTTGAAAGAGTACTCTTACGGTGTCTGGTAGAGGAAGAAGCAATTCAAGCTTTGCAAGAAGCACACTCGGGTGTGTGTAGATTGCATCAATCTGGACCGAAGCTTTATTTTCACATTAAAAGGATGGGATACTATTGGCCAATGATAGTGAAAGATTGCTTGGACTATGCTGGAAGATGCAAAGCTTGTCAATTTCATGAGAATTTTGTTCATCAACCTCCTAAAGTACTACACCCAACTGTCGCATCTTGGCCATTCAATGCATAGGGAATGGATGTTGTTGGTCCACTACCAAAATCTTCTGGTAGACACTTATATATCTTGGCCGCAACAGATTACTTCTCAAAGTGGGCCAAAACTGTTACTCTTAAGGAAGTAAAGAAAGAAAATATTTCAAACTTCATCTGAGTGAATATCGTCTACCGCTTTGGAATCCCTCAATATAAAATAACTGAAAATGGCAAGCCATTTGATAATAAACTGATGAATAAGATTTGTGATCTCTTTGGATTCAAGCAGTGTAAGTCTTCTATGTACCATGATGCCGCCAACGGTCTAGCTGAAGCCTTTAATAAGACTTTATGCAATTTTTTGGAGAAAGTCATCTCCAAATACAAACGAGATTAGCATGAGAAAATGGAAGAAGCTTTATGGGCTTATAGGACAACTTACCGTACGCCGATGCAAGCAACCCCATACTCACTTGCTTTTGGAGTTGAAGCAGTCCTGCCACTTGAGCGTCAAATACCTTCTTTGAGATTGGTTATTCAAGAAAGGCTCACCGATGAAGAAAATGCTAAGTTGCATCTTGCGGAGTTAGAAACTCATGATGAGAAGATGCTGGAGGCTCAACAAAATCTTGAATGTTATCAAGCCCGGTTATCTCATTCTTTTAATAGAAGGGTTCGCTTGAGGTGCTTCCAAGTTGGAGATCAAGTTCTTGCAGTAAGAAGACCCATTATCACTTCTCATAAGTCTGGGGGCAAATTCACCCTAAAGTGGGATAACCATATATCGTACAAGAGGTATATTTAAATGGTGCTTACAAGCTTGTCAATGCAGATGGCGTGAGGGTTGGCCCTATCAACGCCAAATTCTTAAAGAAGTACTATCCTTGAAGGAAGATGACACTCCTTAAGGCACGAGTATAAACTGCATATACACTCCATAAGGCACGAGTATAAACTGCATGTACACTCCTTAAGGCACGAGTATAAACTGCATGCACACTCATTAAGGGATAAGTATAAACTACATGTACACTCCTTAAGGCACGAGTATAAACTGCATGTACACTCCTTAAGGCACGAGTATAAACTGCATGTACACTCCTTAAGTGATACGAGAATAATGGCCACTTTAGATTTCACCAAAATCATTCAAAGTTACTATGTGAAGAATCAAGCTTTGATCGTATGAAGGGCACGGGATTATACTTGGAGGGGACGTTTTGAGCCTACCATTGATCAAACTCGAGTGTGGAGGATTTCTTGGAGAATTTTAGACTTAAGGACTCTCGGGTTTGGACCACCTTTATTGATTCACGGTTTTGGTTCCCTTTATTAAGAGCATTTTGGTCACTTATCTTTGTCCGAGTGACACTCCATGACCATCCCTCCTCATTAAGGGCATTGGAGTCATTTTATGTTCATTTTGTAATAGATTATAAATAGGTTCCTTTAGTCTTATTTTCATTAGTTTATAAAAGATGAAAGATTGAAACATTAAAAATCCTCTCTCTTAAGAGTAGAACACTTAGTTTTAGTGTAGGGCTTGGAAAAGCTAATATTGTACTTTACTTGAAAACGATGGATCTTGAGGTGAGTTGATTCCCTTTGTGGTCACCGTAAGAGTGTGGTTTTGATTATTACATTTATTAGGGGTTAATGTTGAAATATACTTGGTTCTTAATCTTGTAATAATCTTGGTCTCACTATCTATCCTTTACTTTCTTGCAAATCATGTATGTGTTGTGTAGTGGACTATTTTGGGCCCTTCGTTGAATCCAATACTTATATTATTATTGTTCATCTTGTTCATCACGTTTTGTAGCTGTTTTGACACTGCTGAAGGTAGTATAGGGGTTCAGAGTAGTTTTGAATCCTCCTTGGTTTCGGAAGTAAAGGAAAAGCAATACTTAGATGCTAGTTTGGTCCGACTTAAGGAGTCAGTCAAGGACCAAAAAGTAGAGCTTTTCTCCCAAGGGGGAGATGGTGTGTTGATATTGTAGGGTAGATTGTGTGCCCCGAATGTTGATGATCTGAGACAGAGGATTATGGCTGAAGTGCACGAGGCGCAATATTCTATTCATCCTGGTGCCACCAAGATGTACCGAGACTTGCGGGAAATCTATTGGTGGAGTGGCATAAAGAAAGATATAGTAGCATTTGTAGCTTAGTGTGCAACATGCCAACAGGTTAAGGTTGAACACCAAAGACCTGGTGGTATGATGCAAGAGTTTAGTATTTCCACTTGGAAGTGGGAAGAGATAAATATGGACTTCGTGATTGGTTTACCTCTTTCCTGACGCCGTCATGATTCTATTTGGGTTGTGGTTGATAGGTTGACTAAGTCTGCTTATTTCTTGCCTGTTCATACTTCATATACTGTTGAGGATTACGCTAGATTGTATATTCGAGAGCTAGTCAGACTGCATGGAGTTCCCTTGTCTATCATTTCGGATAGGGGTACTGAGTTCACTTTACAATTTTGGAAAGCTTTTCAGAAGGGTCTTGGTACCCAAGTTCTTTTGAGTTCTGCTTTTCATCCACAGACCGATGGTCAGGATGAGCGGACCTTCCAGACCTTAGAGGATATATTGAGAGCTTGTGCACTTGACTTTAAGGGAAGTTGGGATGATCACTTACCATTGATAGAGTTTTTTTTATAATAACAGTTTCCATTCTAGTATTGGCATGGCTTCGTTTGAAGCCTTATATGGGAGAAAGTGTAGATCACCCATCGGTTGGTTCGAGGTGGGTGAAGCGGCTGTGAGTGGTTCTGATTTGGTATTTGAGGCTATGGAAAAAGTTAAGTTGATTAGGGAAAGGTTGAAAACTGTGCAGAGTCGTCAGAAGTCATATGCAGATGTTAGAAGGAGAGACCTTGAGTTTGAAGTTGGTGACCTAGTGTATCTGAAAATTTCACCCATGAGGGGGATGGAGAGATTCAGGAAGAAGGGGAAACTTAGTCCCCGTTATGTTGGTCCTTACAAAATTCTTAGATGTGTTGGTAAGGTAGCTCATGAGGTCGAGTTGCCTTCCGAGTTGTCCTCTGTTCATCCAATATTCCATGTCTCCATGCTTAGAAAGCATATTAGCGATGCTGTGGTAGTGGATTCCTCTGTGAGTGCTGATAAATAAGAAAATCTTTCTTTTGATGAGATTCCTGTTGAGATTCTTGATTTCAGTGTCTAGAGACTAAGGAACAAAGAAGTTCCCTTGGTCAAGGTGTTGTGACAAAACCAATCTGTTGAGGGTGCAACTTGGGAAGCTGAGGCGGATATGCGATCCAAGTACCCGCACCTATTTTCTGCGAACTCTGATCAAGCCGAAGGTACCGTTCTTTCCTAAATCATGCACTTTTGATAAAATTTGCAGCAGTTCAGCTATCATTTATTATGTGTTCAGCTGTAGTTTCTTGAATTTACGCATTCTATGTTGCATTCGAAGTGAGAAACAATGTGGTGATGAGTCTAACGAATGATTTCAGTTGTATGCTCTATTCCATATCTAATATTTTCATGTGTAAAGTCATTCGAGGATGAATGTTTCCAAGGGGGGATGATGTAATACCCCGGGAAATTTTTTGTTGAAATTTTGTGCGTAAACGTGTTGGGTTCTATCTTCTAGAATGAATTATAAATTTTTCGTGTGGAATGTCTTAGAATATGACCCACCATTGCGTAGAGTATCGAATAAGATTTCCAACGATATGTGTATCATCCAAAACGGACACCCGAGCGACGAGTTATGAACATTCCGATTGAACTGTGAATAGTAGTGAACAGTAAAACGTTAATGAAAAAGTACTGATGCCTGACGTATTTTTACTCCAATTTTAAATGATCATAACTCCTTGTACATAATGATCTGGGTGATCTACTATATATCAACGGAAATCTCTGCGAGTCCTCTTTCCAATGAAATTGGTTTCATTCAATTTGTCTATCGGAGCAAAAAGTTATGATCGATCTACTTCAGCCTATTAAAAGCAAATTTTTGGGTCAAATTCAAATGATCATAACTCCTTGTACACAATGATCTGGGTGAGATACTATATATCAATGGAAAGATATGAGAGTCCTCTTTCTAATGAAATTGATTTCATCTAATTTGGACATCGGAGTAAAATGCTATGGTTGATCTACTTCAGACTATCAAAACAGTCCACCAAAGGACAGATTCAAGAATTATTTGATTTTTAGGGGCATTTTGGTCATTTCCCCTCACCCAAAATCCATCCAAACCCTATATTAAAGCCTATTATAAGTATTATATGCTATATTTCATCAAATTCCCTCAAAAAGAAAACCCTAAGCTCCTACATCCAACTTCAAGAACCTCGAAAGTTCACCATTAATTCTGTAAGTTTATTCAAGATTCCAAGTTCTTAGTTCAAGAACTCCAAGAACCATCATTCAAAGGCACGGTTAACATCTCAAAAATGAGTATCGATCTAAAGTTCATCATTCAAGGTATGTGGGGTCTTTTGTTCTTGTGCCCAAAAATAATTTTCTTTACAAAGGCATGATTTTTATTTGATTTTTACGAATTTGAAGCATGAACCCATATCTTATGATGATTATTATGAAATCTTAATGTTTATGATTTTGAAAGATGAATTTATATGTGTGGAGATATAAAGCATGAATCTTGAACGATATTTATCATGATTTTGATATTTGGGTCGTGAATCCCCATTGAAAATTGTGTTTTTTTTTAGAAAGTGTGTGTTATAAGCACGTTGATGTTGAATATTTGAGATATTTTGAATGATTTGGCCTTTTGGTCTTAATGGAGTTGTTTTAAACTCGAGTGTGAAAGAAATCCACAACGTGGTTGATTTTGATAGATGGGAAGCATGATGGCTCCTGATGTATATTTATATATTACTGAAATTGTTTTGTTTTGGATTGTATTTGAAATGATCTGAGCTAAGTACGGGAGAAATCTTTAGAACCGAATGGGAGGTATAAAACGACCTTACTTCCCTAGAACTACGTGCCCCTGTAGGAGTGAGCCTGATGTTGATTTATATAGTGATCACTAGTTTGTGTGGATTTGATATCGTTAGTCCTACTCCGATGGCAAGGGTAGGACGACTCTCCCCAATGTGGGTTGTACGTTGTACTCCATGTGGCTCGCATGGTTTATGTCGGTTATAGGATCTCCCAGTGTGTGTGTGTTCCCTTGTGTCTATGGTGAATGGTGAAGTAATTTGAAAGTGGAATTGTGAAAGTTATTCTTTCGAAAGATTTAAATGATATTTACATTATGAGAATTGATATTCTTGATGAACTGAAAGTGATTGACAAATTATATGATGAATCAAATGTGTTATTGTACTTATTTCATCCTCTCATAATTATGATGATTTTCTTCAGGCTATGTGAGTCTTTCATACATCCTGCATATTTCTTATAAATATTTATGATGATGATGTTTATACAACTGCATACACCCCCATATACTCGGTTCCTTTCCGTGGTACTGACCCACATCTTCAGATGTGGGCTGCATTTTCTCGGAATGTAGGTTCAGGTGCTCAGTTCCAGGTTCAACAGTGATTCTTTAGGCACGCTGTTCTACATCCTCTGTCGTTGTGAGTCCTCATGTTCCGAGGACGTGATGTCTGATGTTGGTTTCACGGAATTGTTTTACATTTGATAACTGAGTATGAGTCAGTTGGGGCATGTCTCAATGGCTCGCTAGTTTTATTGATTTTCTTAGAGGCTTGTCATACTAGTATAGATATTGGGAGTTGACAAATAAGTCGTATTTTGTTATCTTTCTGAAATTCTTTTATTCTTGGATGATGATTACTTTGTTGATATTTGAGGGTTATTTATGGAAACCCCGTTAATTCGTGTTGAACTGAATAAAAATGGCTCAAAGGGTTAGCTTGGGGATACTTGTAGCCTCAAGCACCGTGTGATGCTCCGGAATCCATTTTTGGGGCGTTACATCCTCAGACCTTGTGATTTATAGACTGTTTTGGGGTGTGCTTCGTCCTTCCATTTTCTTTCTTGTATCATTAAGGCACGAGTATAAACTGCATGTCCACTCCTGGTCCACAAGAGTATAAACTATGTATGGCTAAAAAAAAAGTCCACTATGTTGAAAACCTCGAAAGATGAGGCCTAGGCAAAAGTTAGGACACAAAAAAAACACTCACCCAGAACTATGTTGTGACTTGATACTCTTCATTGAGGTACGTAGGTGCTTGGAATTTCATTCTGAGTTCCGTTGCATGAGTGTAAAAAAAATATATGTTCCTGCAGTATCTACCATATGGATACCAAGTATGAAACTATTCTATTTAAATTTTGGACTTACTCTAAATATTTTTGACTCAATGGGGGCAACCCGTCAAAAAGAAAGAGAGTTCCTTCAATGGGATTTGGAAAGCCAAAGTTATCCAAGCCTACAACTAGAAGGATCTCAAAATTTTCATGCCTTAAGGTGGACAAGATTTGTTCCTTTGCACCTTAAGTGGGCCTCTAACGAGTTTATCCTTAAAGGATATTGAAATTTTCATGCCTTAAGGTGGAAAAGATTTGTCCCTTTGAACCTTAAGCTGACCTCTCATGGGTTTATCCTTAAAAGGATATCAAAATTTCCATGCCTTAAGGTGGACAAGATTTTTCCCTTTGCACCTTAAGCTGGCCTCTCACAAGTTTATTCTTAAAGGATATCAAAATTTTCATACCTTAAGGTGGACAAGATTTGTCCCTTTGCACCTTAAGCTTGCCTCTTATGGGTTTATCCTTAAAGGATATCAAAATTTCCATGCCTTAAATTAGACAAGATTTATCCCTTTGCACCTTAAGCTGGCCTCTCACGAGTTTATTCTTAAAGGATATCGAAATTTCCATGCCTTAAGGTGGACAAGATTTGTCCCTTTGCACCTTAAGCTGGCCTCTTTTGGGTTTATCCTTAAAGGATATCGAAATTTTCATGCCTTAAGGTGGACAAGATTTGTCCCTTTACACCTTAAGCTAGCCTCTCACGGGTTTATCCTTAAAAGAATATCAAAATTTTTATGCCTTAAGGTGGACAAGATTTGTCCCTTTGCACCTTAAGCTGACCATCGAAAAGGGCCCATACTTAGAGAAGACCATCGCATAAATGTATCAGTAAAAGGGCCCATACTTAAAGAAGACCATTGCATAAGTGCATCGATAAAAGGGCCCATACTTAGAGAAGACCATTGCATAAATGCGTTAGTAAAGGGCCCATACTTAAATAATACCATTGCATAAGTGCATCGATGAAAGGGCCTATACTTAGAGAAGACCATTGCATAAATGCATTAGTAAAGGGCCCATACTTAAAGAATACCATTGCATAAATCCATTAGTAAAGGGCCCATACTTAGAGAAGATCATCGCATAAATGCATCGATGAAAGGGCCCATACTTAAAGAAAATCATTCCGTCTTCAAGCACAGTCTTTCGGTATTAAGATGACGGAGACGAAGTTAAAATATCGCACCTTAAGCCAGCCAATTATTGCAGTCTTTCATTCTTAAGGTGACAGAGGCGAAGTTAAACTCTCGCCACCTTAAGCCGGCCAATTATTGCATAAGTCTTTCGGTCTTAAGGTGACAGATGCGAAGCTAAACTCTCGCCACCTTAAGCCGGCCAATTATTGCATAAGTCTTTCGGTCTTAAGGTGACATAGGCGAAGTTAAAATCTCACCACCTTAATCCGGCCAATTGTTGCATATTGCTATTTGCTTCAACCCTGCCAAAAAAGGTAAAACAAGAAAGAAAGTAAACAAACACAAATAGAAAGGATGTTACCCGTCAGAGTATTACGATCTTAAAAGATGTATATCACCAATCTGGATTGAGATAAGATTCCTTGATGAGAATAAATCCCTCAAAATTGAGTTTAAAGCAGTCAAAACTTCCTTTTATGGTGATGGTACCACATCAAGATATAAATTATTTGGTGAGGAGATGCAAATCTGGAATCCTCTATCGGACAACATATAAAGATCGACTTCAAAAAATTATCTAGAATAATCCAGAAAGTGTTAAAATCCAAATTTTGGATATGTTATACATACATGTTCCGGCATCTATAGGATCAAGTGGATCATAATTTCAATACTCTTACATTGAGATATAATTTTTTTGGTGATGCTGCATAAATCTGAATTGTTGATGCATCAAAACTTGATGTTGATTTCGGGATAACACCTGAAAATATCTCGATTTTGTTACATTATAAATTTTGGATATGTTATATATCTTTGTGTATAGTTTTACAAAAATCAAGCGGCTTGTGATTTCATCCTTCCTACTTCAAGATATGAAAGTTTTAGTAAAGACGCGCTGATCTGAAATTTTCAGCATGATAAAATTCAGGGCTAACTTCAAAATATTATCGAGAATTATATTGAAGTAATTTAAAGCTGAATTTTTGATATGTGATATATCTCGAAGTCTAATTTTTGGAATATCAAACGATTCATGATTTTGATATTCCTACAATTAGATATAATTTTTTTACCACAAATATGCCGTGCTGAAAAAAGTGACGAAAATAAGAGAAAAGTAGGAGGGAAAGAAATTACCTCAATATTGTTGATGATTTGAAAACCCCAAAATTGATATTGAGAAAGTGGGGAAACTACCTCCTTTTATAGAGTTGTAGGATGGATGTTTCCTTCTCCAATATAAGTTCAGATTGGAATAACTTCTATCTCCAAATTCAAATTGGAGATTATTTCCTTCCCCCATACAAATTCAAATTAGAGGTTATTTTCTTCTCCCATACAAATTCAAATTGGAGATTGTTTCCTTCTCCAATACAAAATCAAATTGAAGGATATTTCTTTTTTCCATACAAATTCAAATCGGAGGTTGATTTTCTTCTCTCATACAAAATTCAAATTGGAGGTTGTTTCCTCTCCCATACAAATTCAAATCGGAGGTTCTTTATTTCTCCAATCTAAGTTCAAATCGGAAGAGTTTTATTCCTGATTAAGTAAGGCGATGAAAACCCTTTGAAAATCTGTTTGAAATTGCATATCATGTCTCACCAACGGGTCTTAAGTATAGAGATTCGTGAAAAAAATAAGAGAGTTTTGAGAGGCAATATCAATATGGGCCGGCTTTAATTTTTTTGGAATGGGGTATTCATATGTATGAAAATCGTTGAAGCACGAAGGAAACATGTTTAAATAATCATACTTCAAGGCTAGTCTCCAAAATATTAAATGTCTCAACAAGTCTTGAAGTAGGAGGCATTTATGGGAGATGCAATTTTGAAGATTTAAATCCGTACAAAAGTTGGATTATATTAAATTCAAAATATATTAGTCCCAAATAAATATTGTGAATTAATATAATTGGATTAATTATTTAAGTCCAAACAAATATGGATTTAATTAAAGCCCATTTTTTTTATTGGGCTAGCCCATTGATTTGGGCTACAAATGATGAGCCCACTTTGCTAAGCCCAAGATATTGTCATATTCTATAGGCCCAAATAAATGTCACGTGTCAAATGGCGTGGCATGCCAAGTCAAGTGAAGGAGCCAATAGGATCATGCCACATGTCAAAATAATGCAGCAGGCCCAATAAAATCAAAGCCCATACAAGGTGCCACGTCACTTGAATTTGATTGGTCAAAGGAAGTCCATCTTCATCATGACTCTTCCTTTTCCACAACTATAAATAGGGATCTCATAATTCAAAAAGAAGACTCCCAGAACTCTAACAAGTAGCAAGAGAAAGCTTGTGGATCAAACACCACAATTTTTCTAAAAAACTCAAGCATTTAAATCAAGTTCATCAAGATTCAAGATCAAGGCCGCAATATTCAAGAACAAGCTCAAAAGCCCTTGAATTCAAGAACAAGTCAAGATCAAGTCCCTCAAATCAATAAATCAAGTTCAAATTCAAGATTAAACTTTAAGTCCTTGAATTTATATTTGAAAAGTCGAATCAGAGGATTTATAGAGATTGTAACACTCATATATTGAAATCAATAAATTAATTGTTCCAGTATATTTTCTTATCTCGATTATTTATTTTTTCAACCTCGAAAAAGTTATTGTCCAACAGTTATATATACATTAAGAAGTTCTTATTATATTTAAGAGGCATTTTATGTATTATTTGGTATTGTACAATTAGAAAGTATTACTATTGTATAAGGTTACAGTATACCTTCTGATAAGAATACAGAAGTATATATGTTTAATGTTGATACTTAAATGTATAGTAGGCCATTATACATTACTGCAGATTATTTTTTAAATGTATAATGTGCCCAAATACATGTGCAACTGTTGTATAATGTTATCTTAAATACGTATCAGTTTGCTGCTAGCTTTTTCTGTCTTAATTTGAGTCTGCTTTTATTTTTTCAGGACATGAAATACCATATTGACAAATCCCAAAAATTATTTCTTCAACTCCATATAAACCTTCACCCCATTGTCATTTCTTATGATAATTGGAGAAGAATTACCTTCAATAATGTATTTTACTTCAATTTTTTTTAAGAACTTCGTCAATATTCAATTCCATCGCGATCGTAGCAATCAATTTCAAGAAGGTTATACTTTCCGAAATAATAATTGTGTCACTTTTGTAGGAATGATAAATAATTTTTGACTCCCAAATACCCAAATGACGCAACAATATGGGGATGTTCATATTGATATTTTTGAGAATTGAAGAAAACAGTTGATGATTCTTTTTTTTTTAGAACATAATTCAACAAAGAAGAAAATTTACTTTAATGTTTTAAAAAAATTTGATTTTGAATGTCAGTTACTATATTTAATGATACACCACATAATGATAAGTAATTAATGACGTTAATTAAGGAAGAGAAAGATAGTATTAGATTTCTCTTTCCATAAATATAGGCTAATCAGTTTCTCATACATTCCAGCAATGTATGAGGAACGACCTAATGTATAAGTACATTTCTCAATTTCAGGAGAGAGAAAAACTGCCAAAATTTTAAGTAATTACTTTCACTAGGGAAGGGATTTATGTGGTTTATAGATTGTTCCATTCGATCCATTTACTTGTCATGTTTATTATTTACACACCCTTTAAAAAAATATTCTATTCACTCTATTTTAATTATTGATTTATCTTTTTTCATGTCCGCTAAAAAAAAGACAATTTACTATTTATTATTAATTAAATTATCCTATTTATTAAAAAGAATAAGGGCAAAAACAAAAATATTTAACAAAAGAACACCATCAATTGCCATGTGTATTCTCTTAATTTACTCAGCCAAGGAAGTGAAATACCTAAAATGCCTTTGTGGGGACTACCAAAATTTGAGATTCTTCCTTATATAAGGTTAATATGTTGAATGTGCTGTTGTTGGTAAAAAGGACAAGAAAAAGTAGAGAGCGAATAATATTGAAAAGATTAAATTAAAATGAGTTAAACTAAAGGAAGAATTTGGTGATACTTTAAAGTTCCAAGGTCTATTGGCTAGGGGTGTGCAAAAACCGAACTGTCCGATAAACCGAACCGATAAAAATGTTATTGGGTTATTGAGTTAATAGTTTTTTATTGGTTTTATAAAAACATTTATTGGGTAAACGATTCGGTTTCAGTTTTAGCTTATTGGGTTATCGGTTAAACCGATAACCCAATAAGGATACATTAAGTTATTATTTTATCCCTATTTATGTTATATATATAAATCTCTCCCTCTCTCTCTCTCTCTCTCTCTCTCTCTCTCTCTATCTATCTATCTATATAGATACTAGAAGCGCAAGGCTCGTGTCAGCATGGACCCAACAATAGAACATGTGGTTTGCAATTTTTAAGTTTTAGGATTTATGTTGGAGTAGGAAGGTTGAGCAGTCGAATGTTTTCATTAGTACGATTGAGCTCAGGGGATCACAAGCTTGTAACACACACATTTATATCATTTATATATATACATACACACACACACACACACACATATATATATATATATACATATATACATATATACATGTAAACATTAAGGAGTCATGTTTTGCAAAACGGCATTGTATAAATAATTTGCATAAATTCAAAAAAAGAGTTGATGCATCCTCAGGTTGGGCTCTGCAAATGTATGACTGAGACCCGTTGCATGAAAGAATACAAACTAATTATTAGAAGTTTTATGATGAACATTGGAAGAAATTTAGAAAAAATAATAACAAATATTCTTCATTGGTTGATTAATTCCATAGAAAACAACTGTTGCATATACCTTACATATTTGAGTATTTTAAGAAATATTTTCCTAGAATATTAATATATATCATGAAAATTTAAATATCATGGGGAAAGTGGGTATTTTTCCTTGGTACAATTGGAAACTTTATCTACTTCTATCAAAATATCATACCAACCAAGTCATCCAATTATATATTAGGAAAAAATACATAAAGTATCAAATTTAAGCATTAAATTATAAAAAATAACAACAATTTTATTAAATTACATTTTGTAACATCTATAGCATTATTTAATGTGGTCCCTACTTTTTACCCACTTGGAGAAGTAACTGTCAGTTTTTCCTCTTTTCACGCCATAAGCTTTCTCTTTCATTAATTTGAAAGATTTTTGCCGTTCTTTTCGACCTAAAGAATATCTTCCTGCTCCTTTTTTTGTCACTTTGCACGATTTTAGCACCATCAGTAAAGATTATCTTCATCTATTTCAGGTAACTCTTAATTTAGCTATTGCATGTTAGCATTTTTTGGGTAAATTTTCAAAATAGCATACGCTAATATATCTCAAAATCAGAATTTAAGGTTTTTTGATTTTAATGGCCGAACAAATACTAAAATTATGAAAAAAATAGTGGTATACGGAATTTGAATTTGGTCTATGATTGTGGACCATCTTTTAGTCTTGGGTTAACTCAAGAAGATGTAGTTAAAGTTGTTTCAAATTCTTTACAGTCAAAGAAATCTGAGAAACTGAAGGAGATTAGGTCGAAATTTTGCAACGATCCGCTGAAGATGAAAATTTTTTTGAAAAAAAAAACATTGAAGAAATCGTCTTCGCAGAAGGAAACTTTTTTAAAAAAATCGAGAAGAAAAGGAAAGCAAAAGAAATTGAAGGTCTGAGTAAGGTTGATGGGGATGTTCAAATCTCCTTTGATGATGATTCTGAAGAAGTTAGCGAGAAAGAGGTATTTTTTTGAGTAAAATGTATTTTGATCCAAGTAAAGATATTGTTAAAGTTGTAAGTTATATGTATTTTTTTGAAGTAGTTAATATGTATTTGATGTTATGATGATATTTAGGGATTGTAGAATGCTGATTTGTGAAGATGATAGTATAATTGTGAAAATATATTGTTATATTAATTGCTCATGAAGAGTATATTGACTATATGTATTTTTTAGCATAAATGATTTGTATTTTTCAGTGTTGGTTGCAGTTTTGATATGGTAAAAAATACATATGCATGTTAATTTTACTTGAAATACTACAACAATCTATTTTATATATGTATTTTTCGTACATATGATATGTATTTTTAGTGTTGGTTGCAGCTTTGATATGATCAAAATACATATGCATATTAATTTTAGCTTAACTACCAGAACAGTCTATTGGCTATATGTATTTCTAGTATATTTGACATGTATTTTTCTGTGTTGGTTGCAGTTTTGATATGATAAAAATACATATGCCTATTATATATTTTTGATTTTTATTGGTTGCTTAATTTTTTGGCTGCATGTTATATGATTCTTTGTATAGGTGATGCGGGATGAAATATTCATTGTCAGAAAACTTTCAAGATTTGCACCACACACGTGTTCGTACAGTGACAAAGATATTATGGAAGCATATGCGCAATTTTAAATAAGGAACAATTTAAAAATTTTTGCGACAATAACATTTTTGGTTATTTTATGAAGAAACAACAATGTGTAGTGCAAGCACAGTTGTGTAGATGCGTTATGACGCTTGAGGTGAAGGGTAGTTCTTCTTCTGGGATTCTGATTTGAGCTAATGACACCTTTCTTAATTTTACTCCCAGGAAATTTTCTATCATAACTGGATTGAATTGTGTGTCAAATATGTATGACTTTATTTTTGATGAGGGTGTACCAAATATGATGGTTGAGAAGTATTTCAATGGGGCAGAAATTATACAGAAAAGGCAACTATTTCTAGCATTCACGGAGAGAGTATGGGGGGAGAACAATGATGAGGATGCTGAGAAATTTGCAATCCTGTATTTCCTGCATTCATTTGTCTTATCTAATGTTGAAACTGTGTTAATATTCCGTCTTTATTTCGATTTGGTCGATAGTGAAAGATATAAGGATTTCCATTGGATTCTTTATCTTTTGAAAATCTAGCTAGAAGTTTGAACAACCAATTGAAAGCTGGTGGTTAATTTTATTTGATTCAGGGAATACCACTGGCTATTCAAGTGTGGCTTTACGAGTGTTGTTCAAATGTCCCACCAAAGATTGCATCAAAAGTTGATAATCGGATTTCCTGATTATTAAATTGGAAGACGATTGCACCTCGTCCACGCTTTGAGTTTTTGATGAATGCTACGTTCAATGACAATGGCAAGGTTTGTTGTTACTAAATACATATGAATTAATATGTATTTTACAGATACATATATACATTTTCATTTATAATTGTTTAACTGATTCTTTAACATATATTATTTACCTATTATTCTAGGTTGTCTTTAAGAACATAGAGCCAACGAAAAAGGATCTGTCAAAATTGCAAATACCACAGAAGGATGCAATACAACATGAACGTTCTGTTGATTCTGATGACGACTTACAGGATCCACCACCAAGAAAGATCAACGAACATTCAAAGAAGAAATATAAGGTTGATTTATCAACACCAGTAGCGAAGAAAACTTTAAGGAAAAAGCAAGTAAATATTTTTGACGAGCATACCCAAACGAGGACACCGGCTCCTCATGCCGCAAAGGTGATGGAATGAAGACACCAGTTTTCAAGCCAATTCCAACACGACAGGCATCTTCTTCAAAAATGAAGAAAGAAAAGCAAACAACTCGGGTTATTTTTCCTCAGGTACAGTCAAAGCCAGATATTCATGTAGAGAAAGTAGCCGTGTCAAAGCCTGAGAGTCATGTTGAGAAAGAAGCCTTTATTTCTAAGAAAGATTTTAATACATTCCGAGATGAGGTAATTTTTTTTGGCAAATATTTATTTTACATGGAAAAAAATTTGTTTATAGATTTTGTATCAAAACAAGTTTGTCACGAATTTAAAGAAATTCGTGGACTAATGAGAAAAAAATTCAAAAAGATGAAGAAAGCATTTTCTCAAAGCAAGGTAAATTTTTTCTTTAAAAATCTTAGTTGATTTGAATATGTATACTTATTGGATTGCCTTATACAAATACAACAAATTTGTAAAATAACTCGTTATGTTATTGGACACAATTTTTTCAGGAGCAGATTGTAGATATATAAGTTGATAAACAAAATGTTGATGAGGGAGGGTTAGAGCAATCTGGACAATATTTCAGTCCTGATGTTGTTCAATCTTCGGATAATATTTCTGACGGTACAAAGATAAATATTAAAGTTCCAAATACATATTTACTTGTACTTTTAAATTTTATATTCAAAATACATTTGAGGTTAATAGAACTGTCAAATTTGAAATAGAATTGAAGATTGACTTTAGGATGATATGCAAGTTTTATTTTTTATGTGCTGTTGAATTATTAAATACATATACATTGTTCATTAAATACAATTATTTTTTACATCACATGTAGTGTATATATATATTTTTGAGGATGCTCACATAACAATATATATTATTTGGTTGATTAAAAACATTATAACATGCAACACTGTGTGTTTTTAGTTTTGTTCATAAATATGTATTTTTGAGTTTGATGTTACATATCAATATGTATTTTTAATGTGTTCTATACACTGCATATGTATTTTTAGTTTTATTCATATGTATTTTTTAACACTGCATATGTATTTTAACATTGAAAGATTTTTTTTTTATGTTCTTTAATATGTATTTTTGAGTTTGATGTTATATATAAATATGTATTTTTAGTGTGTTTGTATATATGTATATTCAATTTCATAAAAAAAAAATATTAAATTCGACTCAAGTATTAATAGGTTATTTGAATTTGTATATGTATTTGTAGCAACAACATGCAGATAAAGATCCTGACATCCAGAATATGAATTATGTTGGTACCGAAAGATCACCACAAGGATTAAGTTCGGATGTTGACCAAGAATTGAAAGCAAATTTGCTTGGTACAAAGGTAAATAATTAAGTTTCATATATATATATATATATATATATATATATATATATTCATTTGAATTCACATATATAAACAGATACAAGTACATGTTTGTTTGATGTTTTGATTTTTTTACTTGTTTTCAAGGGGTGCACTGATTTGGATTCCAAAAAAATAAATGTTGAAATTGATTCTCAATAATTAATCCCTGATGTGCTTCTCCAAAGTATAAATTTGGATTACTTACATTCTAAGAAGGTTGTTCAACATGATTGTCGAGTATGTATAGTGATTTAACTTTGTCTTCATGTGATGTAATAATCCAGAGGACAATTAAATTTTTTCTTTCATTTTTTTGCAGACCAGCGATGAAAAAATTGATGAAATAATTTTGTTTGATTCTCAATTCACAATCCCTGATGAGATGTTACCGAGCCTAAATGCTTATCGAAGACAAAGCATCATCATACATCCATCGGCAAACCGTCAAGAAGAATCTCATCATGAAATTTTGGATGCAAAAACTTCTGAGTCTGTTATTGAAGATCATGCTCAAGTATGTATCTTACTATAATATACTTTGAGTTTATTTAGGTTCAATTCGATAGAAAAAAAATAATATTCTTTTTTAAATTTTTTTGTTAGATGAATAGAGGGATCACTGATTTGAGTTCAAAGTCACTGGTGAATTCAGAGGTTGAACTTGCTACAGAGGAGCAAGTTAGGAAACCTCCTAATACACAATAAGTGACCAATGATGAACAGAGGGATGAACAATTGTGGCCTGATTCACAAAACACAATCCCGGATGAGTTTCTACCTAGCTTGAATGTCTACGATCAAAAAAGCATCATGATTCATCCATCCGCTAATCGTGAAGTTAAAACTCGCAGACCAAAGTTAAGGATTAGGCGACCATCAAAATTCAAGGAATCGCCATACACCGAAAAATTTGGTTCAGCAGCTGGTAAGTACAATAAGATATATATAATTTTTAATGTATTATGTCTTGCAAATACATTTGTATTAATTAAGTTTTTGTATTCTGTAATTATATAGGGAGCTCAGCAGGGCTAATACACATATTCCCCCAGAAACATCAATTTTTATATCACCCGATTGATGGGATAATAGATACGAAGATTGTCAAGAACTTCAAGGACTGAATTTCTGCCGACCTATAAAAAGCTACTGTCAAGGGGTAGTTCTTTTGAATTGCTTCAGATTGTTTATTTTTATCAATTATGCTTTCATGGTTTACCATCTCCTTAAAATACCTAGGAAAGGAAAAGTGGATCATTACAAGAGGAGAAAATCAGAAATTTCAAAGACGCATTTTGGTGTTGAGACTGTTAAAGACAAAAATTGATTCTATACGATGGTATTTGCAGATCATACATGGACAGAATTGGTTAGTATATTATTTTGAAATTTTTTCCATTTCGTCTGTAACACTACTTAAAAATACATATTAGGTTACATTGAAATACATATGATTTAACATATATGTATTTTTAAGTATTCAAAATATTATATAGTATACTACATCACATACTGTTGCATATACTATTAGATAACATTGTCTGCATGTAACTGAACTTTAAGAATGCAATTTTAGATACACAAATCTTCTACATTAATATAAAAAAAAATGCATATGTATTTTTTACTTGCATACACTTTAATATTTAGTATATAATTATTTTGAATGCTCTAAATTTTGTAGTATTCACTAATGCAGCATATTGATGTCTGCTTATACTACTTGAGGAAGAATTCAAAGTATGGGCCACACAGTTCGTACAAAAACGATCCAAACAAATCATACAAATATAGTACAGTTGACTGCAACTTTATAAACGTAATTAGATCTTTGAAGGATGTATATTCTATGGATCATCAAAATCTTAATGCTAGAGCACTGGAGCACCATCTTATTGAATACATCAATGGGTTTCGTATGCATGCTGCAGTGCCATGGCATACAGTGAAAAATATTTTTATTCCGATCAATATAAAGGAAAAACATCACTGGGTTCTCGCGGTTTTATCATTTTCAGAGAGGTGTATATTCTTGTATGATTCATATGAATCCAGTGGTCATTATGCAGCTGTTCTTGCTGAGATTGAGGAAATAGCAAATATTATTCCATTGTGTCTCCAAGCTTGTGATTTCTATGTTAAGAAAGGAATTGATCTTCAAAGCCATCCAAGATACAAAGACAAAGAATCCTCAGATATGTTTGATATTTTATTTGAAGATGATATGCCTCAACAACCGAGTGGAAGCTTGTAAGTTTTGAATTTACATATACCAAAATTGTATGTTTGTACAAAATATATTTTACTATTTAATCAAATTTATTTTTTTTTGTAGGGATTGTGGTGTCTTTATGGTTATGTATGCAGAGTGCCTTTCTTATGGTCACAAAGTTATTGCGACTGAGTTTGACCCCAACGCACTCCGTACAAGATATGCTGCACTTTTGTGGGACTATGGGATCCAAAAACAAGAAGCAAATGCCATTAGTAATGTCAAAGCACCCTTGAGTCCTGCAAGGCAAAGTAGAATAACTAGTGTCACTGAAGTTGTTGATGTATGATGGTTGATGGATTTTTGACTTTTTGTATTTTAGTAACTAGTTTATGGATGTAGGTTTTGATTGTACAGACTAATTTTTATGTTTTGAATTGGTTCTATTTCATGGAGTTCTATCTTTTACTGTGAGATTTTGTTAAAAAATACATATGTAGTTTTTATATTATGTTTAAAAATACATATATCGTATAAATAAATTGTATTTAGCCTAAAAATACATATGCAGTGTTAAAATCAAATATTGCAAAAATACATATGGACCATTCCTGATATGTATTTTAGTATGTAGTTGTTGTTCTTTAAAATTTTTCACCACCTTCCTATATTGTTAAATATAACATGTAGTGTGAGATTTATAGAGTTCTACCTTTTACTGTGAGATTTAGTTAAATAAATACATATGTAGTTTTCATATTATGCTTAAAAATACATATGCAGTATAAATCAATTATTTTTCAGCATAAAAATACATATGAAATGTTAGAATCAAACATTACAAAAATACAACTGCAACATACCTAATATTCATTATTAGTATGTTTTCATTACCTATAATTATAAATTAGGATTTAAATTAAAGTAAAATTTGAGATTTTAATGCAGTTATTTACAAAATATATATGCAGTGTTGATATTTTGCTACAAAATACATATGGATTATACATTAAAAATATTTTCCAAAAAAATACATGTGCCGTGTTAATATAAAGCTGTTGAAAAATACATATTGATCAAACCTAATATGTAATTTTGATATGTGTTCATTTTAAATCATTATACAAAAGAATTTGAATTAAAGATAAATCTGACTTTTTAATGCAGTTATAGATTTGATTTTAATTACAAAATACATATGCAGCGATGATATTTTTGTTAAAAATACATATGGATTATACATCAAATGTATTTTTACAATATAAATACATATGCAGTCATAACATTATGCAATTCAAACATATATTTGCAGAATATGTCACATATATTTAAACCTTTGAACAATTAAGAATCATATACTTGTTTGGTTAATCAAATTTTACCACCTTTAACCTAAAATATATTAACTATGTCAAAAACACATATGAACCGCTGCTTGAAAATACATGTGTAATGTTCAGATTTTGAAACATATATAGCTCCAATATTTAGATATTAATGTCTTCAATTATCAAATGATTCATAAATGTATTAACTAAACTGAATTAGTTCATCATTATAAAAAATGAAAAAAAAAATTTAAGAAATAATACAGGAGAAGAAATGTATCATTTGCGATATTTTCTACAAGAACGCCTATTGTGACCCTTAGCCCCATAACCACCGCATGAGTTGATGTTCTTCTTTTCAAACATATCCCGGCCTATTTTTCCACGATCCTTCTTTGCAGGTCTTCCTGGAGGTCTTTTGAATTTTGGAGGTAGTACTATTTCACCAAGTATGCTCTTTGAAATTATTCAGTCATCGTTGTGTGGCAACAGGTAGATTGGAACATCATATGTCTTCAAAACAGTTTTTGGTTTAAATAAATCAGAACAGTATGACCCCTTCTCAAAATTCTTTTTCTCCAACACCGCACAAGCATGTGCACATGGTATCTCATCTATTTGAAAAACATTTCATGAGCACTTTTTTTCCTTGATGCAAACAATGAAGTGATTTTGTTTGTCGTATACCGTATACACATATTCTTTGGCTGGTACAACCTGACATAAAAATAAAAAATTAAATGCACTGATACAAAAAGATGAAGTCCATATTTCATGATATGTTGTAATCACACCAACATTTTTACAAAAAAAAAAATACATATGCAATAAAAATACATATGCAGAGTATATTTTTACAGAGCAGCCAAATACATATGCAGTTGTTAATAATTTTCAATACAACAAAATACATCTGCAAAATACATATTATGTTTTTAAATGTTCACACTTTTTATGTTGTATATCTTTTCATTAATTTACAACTGCATAGAAAGTATTTTCATATTTATGTTTTCGTAATTATAATTTCCACAAATCTAAAAGGTCATACCATCATTCGGGTACACAAAGCCTCGTTCTCACTGAGTATGTCATTAAACTTTCCAATGAGTGTTATGAAGGTATATGAAGCCTCCTGCCTATTTGCACAATTCCATTTTGCAAACAGTAATCGAACTTCCTCAAGAAAGTCATAAATTGACAGTTCTCCAGCTGATACAAGCACTCCATTTATTGACTCCGTAATGTTTGAAGTCAAAGTCCATCCTCGGTGAACTGTTGCATACGATCTAGCCCACTTTTCGTAACCCGCCAATTCCAAATATTTCTTCACCCTAATATTAGTTGCCTCAACTTTTTCCATTAACATGCGGAATTTTGACTTTGAATATGATTTGGCCATTGTATAAAAGATCTCCGACAATGCATCATGTGACTTTCGGTAAAGTTTTTTCACATTTTCCCCTAGATGCCACATACATTCATAATGTGGAACATCTTTGTAAACATCACCAACAACCTTTATGATGCTTGGATTCCTATTAGACACAACACACATGTTTTGTCTTTTTCCGTACGCTTCCTTTAGATTCTCGAAGAACCACGTCCAGGCTACATCATTTTCAGAATCAAGAACACCATATGCCAAAGGAAATATATAACCCGTATACATAATTCATCATTTTCAAAATCAAGCACACCATATGCCAAAGAAAATATATGACTTGCAAATATAAAAAAAATCTGCGCAGGCCAATTTAAATACATATAGAAACTACATATGTATTTATTACAAATACAAGTAAATTAAAATGTATATTTTATCTACCTAAAATGGTATCAATTACATATAATAAAATCTACATGCACCTCACTATCAAACATAATCAATTTTACATGTTTCATTCAGGAAACTTTGAAAATATATGTAATTATATACAGATATGTATATATGAAGTGGATAAATGTATTTTTCAAGTCAACAACAAAAATACAAAAAAAATACAACTAGTTATACAATGTAATTATTATTAAACTAGTTTAGGATACGTGCGTTGCACGTGTATTAACCTTTAATTAAGAATAAACGTATATAAAAAATAAATTATTGTGTGCATGATATTTTATTAAGTACAAAATTAGTAAAAAGATTCACATACCCAATCTGTCTAACGACGTTCTAAAATCAGCTCACGTTCCGCTTTAATGGGCAACAACCCTTAGAACATACTAAAACCCCAGGTGGTGAAGAGCCGACATCAAGGTGGCAAAACTTCTCGTCGATGTGAACTCTTTGGGAAGATCAACATGTTATCCATAGAGTAACTTTTATCCGTTGAGTGACGACCCTTTCACTCGGCACCATCGGTTCACTAAGACCAACTTTTGTCCCTGCTTGGCAGGTGGGTCTTAGAGTCAAGGTCCCTTCTGCCTTTACACTCGAGGTCTAATCTTCATCCGGTTCGAAGAAATCTTTGCATGCCTTCGTTACCTTTTGGGAGGCCTACCGTCTATAGAAATTGTCTGCTGAGACTGTCCCTTGACCTGTTGGTCTTGACACAAGGTTAGAATTCTAATTCTTCCAAGGTGGTATCTTATTGATGCCTCACCTCCCCACCCACCTCAAAAGAAGGCCTTTTTTGCCTTCCACCCAAGCTGCGCAGGACAGGCCCAAATCCAATCCCATGAAATAGTAAAGCTTTATAGGATCTTTCTGTCCAGGTGCAGGTAGTCTACATCTTCACAGACATGTGTATTTTACCGAGCCTCTCTTCAAGACAGTGCCTAAATCTTTACGCCTTTTATGTGGGTCAAAACTTACCCGATAAGAAATTTTGCTACCTTAGGACCGTTATAGTTACGACTGTTTTTCTAACAATCGACATCAGGTCATCAACTTCGTTTACCTTTTGGCATTAGGAAGGTGTCATCCCCCATACATGGTCTTACGACTTTGTGGAGATCTGTGTTTTAGGTAAACAGTCGTCCGGGCCTGGTCACTGCGACTCTCTTTGTAAGGATGCACCCTTTCTCCCAAAGTTACGGGGCTATTTTGTCTAGTTCCTTAGAGAGAGTTGTCTCTTTCCCCTAAGTATTCTTTACCAATCCACTTGTGTCAGTTTTGGGTATAGGTACACTCTTGTCCAAAATCGTTCAAGCTTTTCATGGGAGTATGAAATGGGTTACTTTTGCGTCATAGTGCCTGGTATTTGAACATTGGATCAGGGCATTTTCTCTACTCCTTAACCTAATAAAAAAGCAGGGACACCTTATGCTCTTGAACCGATAACCATTTTTCGATTAACCTAGCCTCCTACGACCCTCAGGACCAATAAGGGGTAGTACATGAATATTCACCTGTTATCCATCAACTATGGCTTTTGAAATGATCTTAGGCCCTGACTCATCCTCCATGGACGGACCTTGCGGAGGAACCCTTGGATTTTGGTGGCCTTGGATTCTTATCAATGTTTGTGTTACTCAAGCCAATATTTTCGCTTTCGCTTCGTGTACCACCACTTGCGCAGGCTTCTTTCTAAGGTGGAATGCTCCCCTACTGATATATTTTTACATCCCACAACTTAGGAAGATCTCTTAGCCCCGTTTATCTTTGGTGCAAGAGCGCTCAATCAGTGGACTATTATACATTCTTTTAAAGGTAGCTGCTACGATTGATAACACGATGTGGCTGTACACTCTTCTTTCAGTTTAGAAAGAGCACGTAATACTGACATTCAGGATAGAAATAATAGCTGCAAATCACACATCACAACTGCTGCAAAGAAATTTAATTCAATCGCATATTGAAATGACAATGCTCAACACATCAATTTCAACTTAGGATATGTCAAGCGAATGTCGAAAGATTTAAGGAGTAACTTAAACACTGAAACAAAATTCAATTATATCTTGTTCACTTTCTCTAATAAAGTTACTCTGTATACAGATAAAACTCGAAAAAGCTAGACAAAATTAATGATAAGAATTTAAAATTACAATTCCTTTTATAGAAGTTTTGCAATAGACAAATCAAGGAATTCATAAACCAAAAAAATTAAAGGGTAGTTTTTGATTTAGATTAAAAGTAGGAGACAATTTTGGCAAGAGTTCTAAAGGAATCATGTAATTTCTTAGTAAGTTTTTTTTTTCCTTTTCTTTAAACTTAATGTACGTGTTTTTTTTGGAGTGTGGGGTGTGTGGGTGGGTGTTGGTATTTGAAGTCCTAAATTTAAGGTGAAATTATAACTCTTTTTATAAAAGTTTTCAAATAGACAAATAAAAGGATTCATAAACTAAAAAAAAATTAAAGGGTAGAATTTGATTTTGACTAAAATAGAAGACAATTTTTGGCAAGGGTTCTAAAGAAATTAGGTAATTTCTTAGTAATTGTTTTCTTCTCTTTTTTCTAGGGCGAAATGTACGTGGATTTTTTTTTTTTGAGATTATTTTAAAATCCTAAATTTAAGATATATAATTCAAATTAGGAAAGGTCTAATTATTAAATTTAAATAAATTTTAAGTTTTAAAATTAGAAAAATAATGAAAAGACAATCTGATCTATTACAAAGACTTTTAATAAAAGGTCAAAAGTTCAAACAACATTTCTAATTTGCGCGTGTATTTATGTCAAGTAAATAATTTTTTAAAAAATAGCTTCTATTTATATCATGTGGATTTTACTTCAATTGAATAAAAAAGTGTATACAATTTAGAATAAGAATAAACTATGAATATAGAGTAGAATCCTTGATAATGATGGAATAAATTAGAAAATTTTATTAGTGCATGCATTGATGTCATAATATACAATAATTGATTCACTTGAGTTAAGCAACACAGAACTAGTTTCGATAAATTTACTTTTTTCCGCTATTAAAATGTGTGTCTCTTTGTTCTAACATTCATTATTGACGTCTTATATCTATTTGCATGCCCAGACTAATTTTTAAGAATAAAAATAATATCAAAAGTTAATAATAACTCATGATGCATGGAAGTGGTAGGCAAAAGAACAAAAGATATTATAAAATAAAACGTGATTTATGAAAATTATTTAAAAAAAAATAGATATAGAAAAATAATTAATTACCTGTATTGCAATATTCTATAGATAACATGATGTACTTGTTCTTCTATTTAGTAATTTTTCTTAGCGCATAAACAAATACATTCAAAAATATTTGACTAATGCAATCATATCCATTGGTACTACTTCATGAGACTAAAACGTCCAATGTTTATGCACTTTCACTTCATTACGAGGTCGGATATCTACTCTTAATAACATCATTTATAAATAATGTATTATAAAATAATAGAATCAATTAAAAGAGAGAAATAGATCTTAAAATAATTGTTATGAATTAACATGATTAATCAATACTTGTTCGCCTGAAACAACCCAAAAATACCCTTAGCATGGTGTGATATTGTCACACCGCACTGTCTTCTCAGCCTATAAGTAGAAAGAAGTACTAAATATCAAAAAGATAGTTAAGTAACTGAGTATTTGAATTGTTTTGCTTCAATAACGGTACCTTTTTTTCAGAATAAAACTGCAGTTTTTTGTTTTAAGAATAAAAACTGCATTGCATGGTAGAAATGTTACATAGTTTAAAGGGAAAACAAATCTTTTCATTATCATTAGTGCAAAAATATTTGCAACACCATGACAAGTAGCTGAATTCCCAACTTTACTCTAATGGCATTGTCTCATTAGCGTTAGGACTAAGTAATTACCTATAAAAACTTTAATACACCAGTTACATCATCAACCACAGAGGCAAAGCCAGCAAGGATCTAGGGGATTCATTCAAATTCCTTTGGCGAAAAATTACACATTTATATGTGGTTGTAACTATTTTTAATATACAACAGATGGTGAACTTCCTTAGACCTCTTTGTATGTTTAATTTTTATTTTTAAAACTCACGTCGTAAAAATTCTAACTCTGTCACTAATCACATGTCAACTGTTAATTTTAATTATAGGCATCAGTGTCCTCAGTTTGATGCAATTTGAATTTTTCTGGAGCTTCAATTGTAATATGTGTTGATATATCAAAGTAACTTTGCCCCTTTCTTGCCAAAACAATTATCATCTTCACTTTCAATATAATCTTAGACACCATATTCATCTGTCAACACCACCCAGCTACCCACACACATACATACAGATATATATTCAGTAAATATGTAACACAAAATCCTGCATCAAACTTTAAAAATAAATATAAGCTTACTTACAGAACTTTTAGTCTCTATCATTCCTTGCGGCCTACAGGAAAAGATCGAGAAAAATAATAATCAAAACCCTACTGAAAATTATACCTTATAAAAGAATCAGACTAAGCTGCAGTCTAACAAAAGTAATGAAAGTATAAATACAAACGATAATAACAAAAACAATTGATAGCATCAGAATAGAAATTACTACAAAATAATATGATAATTGAGACACCTGACGATACGATTTAATCTAACCTCTATACAAAAATTACTAAAAGGCCGACTAAATATTCGTCTATCACTTGTAAACACAAGAAATAATACGATAATAGAAATATCACTAAACCTAACCTTTGCACAATATTTCATCAATGTCCAACCGAACATTATCCAAAATAGTACGATAATCAAGATATCAAAACAATACGATTAAACCTAGCCTTTATACAAAAATTACTCAACACCCGACTGAATGCTCGTCTACTACTTGTAAACTACAAGAAAAATAATATGATAATATACATATCATTAAATCTAACCTTTACAGAATAATTCCACAAACTCCAAGTGAACATTCATCTCCACCTGTATTAAGTAGAGAAAACAACAAATAGTAACAATAGAGAAACTACAATAAATAGATATTAGAACAATATGGTTAAACTTAAATTTTACACAAAAAATTTATCAAAGTCCGAACATACGTTCTTCTTCTATGTATAAAAACTGCCACCAAAATCCATAACCCCAACAAATCATGACAAATAAATTAAATTCTATAGAAAATTAAGGAACATACAATAAATATGACAAAGTTTACATAAACAAGATTACGGAGAAGAGAATTGAATTGAATTTTACAAAATATTAAGAAACAAATAATAAGTATAGCAAATTTTACATAGGCAAGCTTTAAGGAAAAGAGAGAAAAAAATTCAGAAATTTTGTTTTCGTAATTTGATCCAAACATTAGATGTAATTTTGATCAAGAAAGAACTAAGAATCCCCAAACCCTAGGGCAGTACTATATGTAAATATAATTTATAAATAGAAGAAAATTAACCTTATTAAACTTGAACCTTTTTGGTCTTAGCTTTTTAAATTGGTCAGAAAACATACATTCTTTACCGATTTAAACTGGTTCAGTTTTTTTGGTGAAATATATTTGGTAATAAAAGTTAGGACCTTAATTATGTAGTTGATTTTTAATTTATTAAATATTTAAAAAATAGTGAATAGACGGTTTTATCTATTGCGGGGTATTTTAGTGAAGGATAAAAAGTTCAAATCACTTTTCTAAAGGTCTTCACACTTTTAATATATTATAGATGATACTAACCTGCTCCGTCCATTGTATATGTTGTTACAAATGCCCCAGTATACATTCCTCTCAGATGACTAACATCAACAACTACGACTGGTCTACAATGATCGAATCCTTTAATGAATGCATGTAGAGCGATAAATACATACAAGAACGCATTATCATCTGTCTTCTTCATTCTTATATGTGATTTCGGATAGGTAGTATTCAACACATATAAGTATGATGGCAGTTTCCCATAAGATGCTCATGACTTACGCCTCAACTCTTCTAACGCTCTTTCTTTGGCCCTCCAACATAAAGTGTATGTCAAATCCATACCAAAATCTTCCTTCATGTCATTTTTTATTTTCGTCGCACGGTATTTTCGTTTGTGATTTTTGAATTTTTATTTAACAATACCAGCTATCAACATACTAGTTGCATGAACCTTTGGATAGATCTTGTCCTTCATTGGGCAAGTATGTTCAGGTATGAATCTTCTAATTCTAAACATTCTAGTGTCTCCCATGCCTGATGCACACATTAAGAACTCGCAGTTTCTTGATTTGCAAAATAATGTATAACTGCATCAAACATGATTAAATACATTCAAAATACATATCCAAAGTAATATTAAACAAAATCAAAGTGATATAGAATGTATGTACATTTTCTTACTAGACCTTTTACTGCTCGTTTGAAACTTCTCCCTAATTGCATAGTCCTTCAGGACTGACTTTAAAAAAATTTTGTCAAGTAAACCTGGTCGTCCTCAACATGCTTGTGATGTGGGTCTGAGATAATCACCTCAACAGTATCCATCTCAAAAAAATCTAATGCTTGTGTATCTTCACAAACCACCAAAGCTCCTTCATTTGTTGTATTTATCACTGTTTGCAAGTTGTTACAGTTGATTCCTCTTTCAACAACACATATAGATGAACTTGCCAAGTTGCTCCCTACAACTTTATCCAAAGTGCTTACATATAAAGGAAGACAATTCATGTCTTGTATCAGCTTTTTCTGCAATATAAACACCTTTAAACCCATATCGTTATGTATTTCTATCTGCCCTTCATTAGAAGTGATTTGATATTCCACTAGAATACGTTTGCTGGTTAAATCCACACTTAAGTGAGATGTCAAAACATCGTGCTGCTCAACGAATGTTGCTGATGTGCTCAACAGTATAGCATAAGTGACATATTCTTCGAAGTTCTTTTCGTGAGTCCATCGACCAGAGTGCTTCACAAGGACTGGCATGCTTCTCATTTCTACTTGATTTAATCAATAATTAAACAAATATACATATTTGTCAGATATCACTTATTTTAACACACATTTTACATCTTTAAGTGTAGACAAAGTTACACAGCCAAAATCTCTCTTTAAAAATACATCTAAACAATATTTGTTTAAATTAAAATACAAACACAGCAAAAGTTTTCAACCAAATACAGAAACTACTGAATCAAACGGAAGTAAAATAGGTACGAAATACATATGCAGTGTTAACATAAATCATATCAAAAATATATATGCAGTATTAACATTAAGCACATCAAAAAATACATCTCGAGCATACCTAATTTGTAATTTGATATGTTTTATATATATTTGTCAAATGTCACTTGTTATAACACGCATTTTTCAGATTTAAGTGCAAACAAAGTTACACAGCCAACACCTCAATTTAAAAAATACATTTACACAACATTTGCTTAAAGTAACATATCTTTTCAAATATGCATTTATACTATAGAATTCCGACAACAAAACAAAAATACATATGCAGTGTTAACATTAACCATATCAAAAATACATATGCAGTGTTACCATTAAGCAAATCAAAAATACATATGGAGCAGATAATTTATACTTTGATATGGGTTCATATAATATCATCAAATTCAACAGCTAAATTCGATCATTCATTTATCTAGAATTTTAAAAAATAATTAAATAAAAGAGGATTCGAAAGTTGTTTACAATTTGTTCAATTGTTAAAACAATCAAAATATATACACACGATCCTCAAAACAGTAGTCGAATACTGAATTTTTTACACTTGAAATAACTTTTAAGCTAAAATTTACAACAGATAGTTGAATTCTAATTTTACTGCTGCCTTGATTCTAACTCAAATTTCTTTTACAATTTTTTCACATACAAATTAACGACAACAACAAAAAATCGATAGGCACATCAGTAATGGTTTAAAAAAAAAAGAACTGAATAACAATACTCCCTCCGTTTCATAATAAATGAATTGTTGAATTCTGGCACACAGATTCAGAAAAAAGCATTAAAGACATAAATTTAACACAACTTTCTATTTTTACCCCAAAAAAAAAAAGAAAAAGCTGACCTTATAATACCTTTTCAAAAGTTAATTGGTTGTCAAATCATAAAAGTAAATTTGAAAAAAATTCAATGATTCACTTATTTTGAAACACCAATAAATACACCAACAATTCACTTATTCCGAAACGGAGGGAGTAATAATTATGTACCTTAAACAATAGTAATGGTTGAATTTTCAACTGACAGTTAAATTCTAACAAATGGAACAGAAGAATCAACAATTGAATTTGATTCAAATAAATTATTGCATTGTTGATTCAACAATTAAACAATAGTTGTTGATTTCGAAGAAGAATCAGTTCAATCAGATTCAGCAAGAGCAATGCTTGAATTTCCAAAACAGGGTTGGTCTAGATCAAATTGCTAAGAAAATATGCAGTTGTTAATGGGGGAAAACTGAAATTTGAATTTTTGTAAATGTTTTTCTGAAGAAATAACGGAAGTCACGTCATTTAAGAGTTTTAAATGGAAAAGGAATCTATAAATTTACTTGATTGGTAATTATACCATATATAGCTCAACCAATTTCAGTTACTTAAGGACAGTAAATTTATTGTAGATGTATTTTTACAGCAACATTTTTAAAAAATACAAAATATAAGTTGCTATAAAATGTAATTATGAAACTATTGCTATAAAATTAATAATTAGGCTCTTAAGTATGTTATTTTTGAATTTCGCCCTATAATATATATTATATCAAGTCAAATACTACTCTCTCTTTTCTTTTCCTTTTCTCTCAACTCAGGTCATATAGTTTCAATCCTAGATAGAAAGGTTGTTTTCGATAGACTTCACTAAAGACTTATATACCATATATAAGTTGTGAAATTTGATCTTTACTATCAAAATGATAGTGTAAAAATAAATCTATGTAGATATAACTTACTCTTATTTAGTATTTAACGTTTAATTGTTAAACCATTTAACTTAAATTAGTGTTATAGTAATTACTTCTAGTTAGTTTAACGTGCATATGAAAGAATGTGAATGATTGTTGTTCATTTCCCCCTTTTATGGCCCTTATCATCATCTATATATAATCTAATTTAAGGGCACAAAATTCAAAAATCGTTTAAGTGTCGTACACTTACCTGTAAAAAATGTACGACACTTTAGACAAAGTTTTAGTTTCTGTTTCGATACACTCGGGCTTTCTTAGCCAAGTTGTCTTATATATTTGATGTTTTTCAATTAATAGTGTGTCAAGCAGCTTTGTAAAAGTTATCATTATAACTACCAAAATATATGCAGTCCATAACTTACCAAGCTTCGGTTGTATGCAGTCCATAGCTAAATCTGGAACTTTAAGAGATTTCTAACATAACATTCAACAGAAATTTGTTTTCTTTATAGATTTCTAAAGATCAAGAGAAATTTGTTTTCTTTGTAGATTTCTAATAGTCAAGAGAAATTCATTTCCTTTATAAATTTCCAACATTCAAGGGACATTTGTTTCATGTGATAATGAGGGACACGAATGCTCTAGTTCGGAGATGTGAGAGGCTAGCTATGGATAGTATTAGGCAAGGTGGAGGTAGGCCAAAGAAATATTGGAGGGAGGTGGAGGTAGGTCAAAACCATAACTTGGACTGCTCTAATTTGTGGAGCAGCCAAACATGGTTTTGGAACTGAAGCGTTGGAGGTATTCAAGAAAATGAGACAAGGGGGTGTGGTACCTAATGAGTTTACGTTCACTGGGGTACTAAGTGCTTGTGTACAAGTAGGGTTGGTCGATGAAGGTCGTGGATACTTCAAAATGATCGAAGAGTGTGGACTGAGACCGACGATTAGCATTATGGCTGCGTGGTTGATTTATTTGGCAAAGCTGGATTGTTAGGGGAAGCATATGAAGTGATCAATACCATGCCACGACAGCCTAACGTTGATCTATGCGGTTCCTTTTTGTCATCTTGCAAGTTGCATAAACAGTTTGAGATGGCAAAGAGAGTGATTGAGAAGGTCATGAATATGGTGTGGCCAGAGAATGATGGAGGGGTTTATACTCTTATTTCAGACTTGTATGTTCTTGGTGATAAATGGGAGGATGCCGAGAGAGTGAGGCAATTGATGCTCCATCAAAATGTGAGGAAAGCTAGAGGATCTAGTTTCATAAGAAATAATACAACGTGAAGTATTATACTGCAGTAGATTCTTGTTTTGACCATGATCTGGTCTAGAATTTTTTTGTTCCTCTTGCTGTTCTTGAAGTGACTTCTACCGACAGTAGAATTAAGAAGGCGGACATTTATCAAGTTCAGGAAAAGAAAGATTCAACTCTATTAAATTAATTAGCGTGTATTAATAAATAAGAGTCGGTTACTTGACTCAAGTAGTTAACTCAAGAAGTTAGATCAGTTAAAGGTTGTTAGTAATGATGTTAGCTGAGCTTCTGGATCTTTCCTAGACATTTTGTATAAATTGACATACAGTCTGAGTAATTCAATTAAGCAGTTACATTTTATCTTCCTTTCTTTCTCTGACAAGCTCTTCTCTCTCTCATCCACCATTAGTGGAGATCCTTGAATTCTCAATTGTAATATGGTATCAAAGCCACTAGATTTTCTCATATCTTCAACTGCTTCGATATTCTCGGCCTTCCAATTTTCTACTTAGGGTCACTCTATCTTCTACATACAAACTGTTTGATGAATTGCCTGAACGAGATATAGAATCTTTCTGGGTTTTCCTCTTCGTAGTTTCTCTCAATGGAAAACGAACCGAATGACCAACAAATTCCCGTAGCACTGACTACTGTGCATCAATTTAGTGATGATGCGATTTCTGCTTTGTACATGCATCTTTCTGATAGCCCTGGCATGGTGTTGGTTCCTACGCCTTTTGATGGATTGGGTTTTCGTTCATGGAGAAGAAGTGCTCTCCGAGCTCTATCGGTGAAAAATAACTGGATTTCATTACTAGTGATTGCAAGCGACCTGCAGATGATGCAACCAAATTACGTCAATGGGAGAGATGCGATGATATGGTGACGTCTTGGATTTTGAACTCCTTATCTAAGGAGATAGCTGAAAGTGTTGAGTATGTCGCAAATTCTCCGAATTATGGAAGAAACTAGAGGATCGATATGACCAGACAAATGGTGCTAAGCTGTACCAAATTCAAAAGGAAATTAGTGATTTGGTACAAGGAGCTATGGATATTACTACCTACTATACGCATATGAAGAAACTCTGGGAAGAATTCAACAATTTATCCTTCCGAGTCCAATGTAGTTGTCAATGTGTTTGTGGTGCAAAGGAGGGGACATACAAGGCTGAGCAAGACAGGAGATTGATCCAGTTTTTATGAACTTGAATGAGGAAAACACTATTGTCCGAGGAAGTATATTGATGATGAATCCCTTACCTACCCTGGCCCAAGCTTTCTCTATTTAGATCCAAGAGGAGAGACAAAGAGAATTCAAACAACATAATCACATAGTAATGGAATCTGCCTCACTTCATGTCAATTCCGTGGCTCTAGGAGCTATTCAGGACCATCGAATACTGGGAGTTACAAGACAAATTACTCAGGTCAGAATTTTGTAGGCAATTCTAACAATAGCAAACCATTTTGTGATTATTGTAAAAGACCTGGACACACCAAAGATAGGTGCTACAAGCTCCATGGTTATTCATAGAATAATGCACCTAGTGGACCTAGACAAAACTATCAAAGTTTTCCTATCTCTCGTAATGCTTCTGTGCATCAACACCAAAATCCTGGGCTCAATAAGGGTAAGCGGACAGTAGCCAATGTTCATGGATTTACATCAGATTTGATGCATACTCATGGAGATGAACCTGATTCAATAATGGATGCGAAAGACCCAATATCACTAAGAACCAGTACAATCAGATGATGAATCTGCTCAGTCAATTTCAGATCAGCAACACAGTAAAGGAAAATCCAAATGCTACACACATTAATGCTGGGTCTGTTAACTTTGCAGGTATTTGCCCCTGTAACTCATCTATAGATTTTGCTCATCATTCATGCAAATGTTTCAACTCAAGGTCTGATTTATGGATCATAGATTTGGGTGCCTCCAACCATATGACTTTCAATAAGTCCAACCTAACCAACATTAGAACCTTGACCTATCCTTTACTAGTTCTCTTCCAAATGGCTAGAAAGTAAAAGTAGTTGAGTTTGGTGATGTGGTTATTACACCTAAAATTACCCTGCATAAGGTGTTGTATGTACCATCCTTTAAGTATAATTTGATTTCTGTCCATTCCCTGACTAATCACTCCCAATGCATGCTTCTGTTCACTAATGCATTGTGCTTCCTGCAGGCCCCTTCAGTGAGGAGGCCGCAGATGATTGGTAGTAGCAAGGATGTTCTATACTATATCTGTTCCACATGTCTGAAGAGCTTGCATCATACCACTGCTAATGAGTCACATGTTCACAAGAAGCCGACTACTTGTTTGTCTATTCCTGATCTGATTAAGAACTGTCAAGCTACTGAAGCATTCATTCACTCTTCCCCTGCTTGTTCTCATATTTCCAGCAATAGTGTGGCAGGAGAATCCACGTCAAATAATGATATCACACATAATTTTCATTCCCCTCACTTTCTTTCCAATGTAAATGTACCATCTCTTATCAATAAAACTGACTTATTAGCTGGAAGTGCTCGTTTATCTATTGACAGTAGTATAGACTTATTGTGGCATAATAGACTTGGACATGTTTCTTTTGCAAAAATGAAAGGCATATCCTCATTACCTACCAATTTTTCCGCTAACCAGCCTTTTTTATGCTTCATTTGCTCCATGGCTAGACAAGTCAGACTTCCCTTTTTACATAGTTCTAGTTCTTCCACTAGCATCTTTCAGTTGTTACACATTGACCTCTGGGGTCCATACCATACACCAATACATGATAATCATAAGTATTTTTTAACCTTGGTAGATGACTATAGTAGAGTCACATGGACACACCTTTTGGGCAGTAAAGTTAATGCTTTATCTATCTTGAAAGCTTTTGTGAATATGGTTGAAAATCAGTTTTCTACCTCTATTAAAACTGTAAGAACAGATAATGGCCTTGAGTTTGTTAATACTGAGGCCTTGCAATTCTTTCTGTCCAAAGGTATAATACACCAATAGACTTGCCCCTATACACCACAACAAAACAGTGTAGTGGTAAGAAAACATAAATTTTCAATCAAAATTGCCTTTGAGATATTGGGGGGAGTGTGTTCTCACAGCCACACATATCATAAATATACTTCCTACCACTTATTTGAAAAATAAATGCCCTTATGAGTTACTTTACAATAAGACACCAGTATATTCTCATTTGAGATCTTTTGGTTGCTTATGTTATCCTACCATACCTAAAATCCATAGAGATAAGCTTGAACCAAGAGTTGAACCTCATGTCTTTGTAGGATATCCATTTGGAACCAAAGGATACAAGGTCCTGAGTCTAGCAACAAGAAGAATACACATTTCTAGAGATTTAATCTTTCATGAACATGTTTTCCCTTTTAGTCTTGTCTCAGATGTTGCTACTTTTCCCTCTGTACTTAAAACATTTTTCCAAGTCCTATGTTCCTGAGTCCACTCCTGCTGCTCATAAATATTTTTTTGATAATCAGGATAGCACTTCCTCTAAGGTGCCATGTGATCCTCTGGACATAACAGTCAGCTTTTCTACTTCATCTACTACTGGTACCTCCTTTTCACCCTTTCACAATCAAAATTCTGCACCATTAAATGTACCTGTTCATCTACCTGGACACAGAAGGTCAACCAGAACTCCTAAGACACCTGCTCATTTTCAGGATTATATATAATCCTTACGATCCCTCAAATCTACTCCTGATGCTGAACCACATGACACATCTTCTACCTTTTCTCTCAATGCCTTTCTTAACACCACTCCATTTCTCCTGAATCTTTGCTACATGACAGTCAGTTCCTTATTTGTTATGTTTGTCATGATAATGAACCATCTTCTTATGATAAGGCTGCACTTAATCCTGCATGGCAGACTGCTATGAACCAAGAGTTTGAGGCTCTTCATGCTAATAACACATGAGATTTAGTCCTTCTGCAAACTATTAGATGTAGATGGGTATATAAGGTGAAACATAAAGCTGATGGGAGCATAGAAAGGTTCAAAGCTAGGCTAGTAGTTAAGGGATACACACAACAAACTGGGATTGACTATACTGAAACTTACTCTCCTGTGGTAAAAATGACCACAGTAAGATCCCTAATTGCTGTAGCAGTAAAGAGGAATTGGATGTTGTCCCAACTGGATGTCAACAATGCCTTTCTTCATGGTGATTTACTTGAAGAAGTGTATATGGAAATACCTCCAAGTCTTGAGGTTGATGATGTGAGGTTGGATTGCAAGCTGAACAAATATTTGTATGGTTTAAAACAAACCAGTAGGTAGTGGTATGCAAAGCTAACTGAAGTACTGTCTTCTAGAGGTTACCAACATTTCTTGCATGATTATTCTCTCTTTTACAGAAAATATGGTTCCTTGATGATGTTCATGGCTGTGTATGTAGCTGATATTATTCTCACAGGGACGGATCATCAGTAGATCAATGAGTTGAAAGCTTTTCTTCATGACAAATTCAAGATCAAAGAACTTGGCAAATTACATTATTTTTTGGGCATAGAAATCCTATATACAAATGAAGGAGCTATAATTTCTCAAAGAAAGTTTGTTTTGGATATGTTGAAGGAATATAACTGTTTTGACTTTACCAGTGTAGTGTCACCACTTGATCCTCACATCAAATTAAAAGCCAAGGAAGGTGCACCATTGGTTGATCCTACTTACTATAGAAAGCTAGTTGGAAAACTCAATTTTCTCACCAACACCAGACTTGATATTTCCTTTAGCGTGCAACACCTAAGTTAGTACATGCAGGATTCAAGAGAGCCTCACCTGCAAGCAGCTCTACATTTACTGAGATATCTCAAACAGGATCCAACTTTGGGCATATTTATGTCCAACCATCCTAACTATATTGTTCAGGCTTATTGCGACTCTGATTGGGCTGCTTGCCCAGAGTCTAGAAGGTCGGTTAGTGGATATTTGGTTTTGTTAAGGGACACACCTATTAGTTGGAAATCGAAGAAGTAAGAAACAGTTTCTTTATCTTCAGCTGAGGCTGAGTACAGGTCCCTGAGGAAAGTTGTTGGTGAGTTAACATGGCTGCATAGGCTATTCATGGAATTATCAATTCCAAACACTACTCCCATTGCAGTCTTTTGTGATAGCCAATCAGCTTTACACATTGCAAGGAATCCAGTTTTTTCACTAGTGTACTAAACATATCGAGGTTGACTGTCATTTTGTGCGAGACAAACTACAAGAAGGCCTGATCAGTCTGCATCACATTGACACTAACAGTCAGCTAGCTGATATTCTTACCAAATCTCTTTCAGGAGTCAAACATGCTACTGTACTTAGCAAGTTGTCTGTGAAATCTCCACTTCCAACTTGAGGGGGGGTATTAAATTAATTAGCGTGTATTAATAAATAAGAGTCGGTTACTTGACTCAAGAAGTTAGATCAGTTAGAGGTTGTTAGTAGTGATGTTAGCTGAGCTTCTAGATCTTTCCTAGGCATTTTGTATAAATTGACATACAGTCTGAGTAATTCAATTAAGCAGTTACATTTTATCTTCCTTTCTTTCTCTGCCAAGCTCTTCTCTCTCTCATCCACCATTAATAGAGATCCTTGAATTCTCAATTGTAATAAACTCGTTATCGGGGAAGAAACTTAGATACTGGAAAAACACGCTGCATACATGAAGGTGGCATATCGCCAGATGATTAGTCATGTGAAGACAGATTCTCAGTTCTAGATTTTGAGCTCGGGCGACTAAAGCCTCTGGACCTGAAGTGCCTGGAGATACTGTTTCCTTATTTTATATGTAGTATTGGAGACGTTTCTATTATTGTTCTAATCAGTCATAGTTTTTCAGTTTGAATGATTAAGAAAAACAGTGAAATGAATTAACTTTTCTCTTATTCTGATCTTCTGTATCTATGTAAAACTTAAAAGGATACAAGTTATCTATACCAAGTCTGCTTCTGCACTGTGAGGCAAAATGGCCTTTTCTGTTGAACTCATCTTTTGTCATCTAACACTTATGACCTGTTAAACTGTATGATGTCTAATACAAACCTCCTAGCTCAAGATGAAAAGCAAAATGTTCCAATACAAAGAAGTAAAAATCAGAATGAACAATCAACACAGTAACATATAGTTCAAATCGGAATCAAATTCATAAGCACAAAATAAAATGTTCCAATACAAGGAAGTAAAAGTCGGAATGAACAATCAACACAGTAACATATAGTTCAGACCGGAATCAAATTCATAAGCACGCTGAAAATTAACACTATCACAACAGTAACATATAGTTCAGACCTGAATTTGTCAGAAATTAAGGCGGAGCAAAATGTTCCAATACAAGGAAGTAAAAATCGGAATGAACAATCAACACAGTAACATATAGTTCAGTCCGGAATCAAATTCATAAGCACACTGAAAATTAACACTATCACAACAGTAACATATAATTCAGACCTGAATTTATCAGAAATTAAAACGGTGAAATGAAGATTCCCAAATTTCCCCAATTTACAGAGCTGCAATTTACCAGAAATTAAAGCAGTGAAATGAAGATAATTTACCAGAAATTAAGGCGTAAGAGGAAATATAAATTTTGGAGAAATTTTCAACGGCAAAGAAAGGGTACGCGTGGAAATAGATCAGCAAATATTTTGTATTGTTGATTGATGGTATTTTCAAGTGTTTGGTAGAAAATTTATGGTGAATACACGTATAAAGTTGTCTATTGTATATTTTGTATAATTTTATAATAGTAATTATCAACTTTTGAAGTGAATGATCAAATTAATAAATTTGTTGTGTCATTTCCATCCCATGTCGAAACCAACTTTTCTATAATATAGAAATGTGTATGTATATATATTATATGCACCACTTATTCACAATTCAGTAATTCACAAAGTATTAACATATTCAGGACAACAAAGGTACAATATAAAGCTCGACTATTATCGTATTGAAAAGCTTGAAGCATTAATAGCTTCCAACAATTATGATTTATATTTTTTTCTAACTAACATTCAGTTCAAATTTGAAGATTTTTGTAAACTAAAATACATTGCGTAGAATTTTGACAGTAACTAAGATTTTTATTTTTTTTTATGTTAGTTGTTACTATTTTTATTTTATAAGTATTTTCTTATTGGTTAAACCGAAAATCGAACCGTTAAGGATAAAAAATCGATAATCAAAAACCGATAAACTGAACCAATCGATAATCAAAAACCGATAAACCGAACCAATAACACATAACATCAAACCGAACCGACCGATACACATCCCTACTATTGGCTTTATATTCATCTTCTTGCCCTTCACATTACTTCCGAAATGGCTATCGAGAGGTCGATCGTATTCCCGGTGATACAACCATACAAACTGTCGTTTTTCCATTCATTTTCATCACTTAGAAACCAACACACCCAGTGGGACGAGGGAATTTGGGGGGGGGCAGGGGGTGGGGGGTTCCTTAACTATGTACAAGCCCAGAATTTTGTTATAAAACTCACACCTCTCCACGAGATCGATACAGACACTATAACACATTTATCTTGTACATTTTTTTAAAAAAATTTGAACTTTCTATAAGCCACAAAATTGTTTTGGTACAAAACTTCTACATCTCCCCGTGAGATATAGCGGCGCTATTATGACACCTTTCTTGTAAAAGATTTTAACAAATGAGCAAAAAAAAAAAAAAGAATTTTCATATCTACATCATACACGAACAAAATCTAGCTATGGCCAGCACAAAAAAAGAAAGCACCTTCACTAGATCGTATGATGAACTTGTTCTTCGACTGCACATCCTCGTAATGACTAATGAGTATAGCAAGTTTACGACATCTACTCACAGTTGCATGTAGCAAGTATTTCAACTAGCTAGGAGCAACAACTTTCGTTCCGTTGAGACTTATGCACTTCTTTCTGTTTCAAGAGTTGGTTTTTCACTACTGCAGAACCTTTCTCCACTAGACTTGGTACATCCAGTATCTGTAAGCCAAAATTTAAGCAGTTAGTAAAACATCTTCGCTCGAAGCACTAGTGTAAGGAATCAAGCTGCAATAACTAGCTTGCGGCGTTGAAGAACCTTAATATGTTTAAAAAGAAACGCTTACGATACTAGCTCCCGGAGTTCATGAACCTTAAGATACTTTGAACTACATACCAGCAACCCATAATCGTTAAAGTGAGAGAAAAAGCTTAGTGCGGAGCTCGTACTTGGCAATGTCTCGTAATTTAAGTTTTCAGCAATTAAGACATCAGCTCAGAAAATAGGTGCACAAGATTAATTTCTCTGCAGTTTTGAAATAACTAGATACAATACTACATAATTGGAAGGGTAGAAATAATGAAAAGATATAGCAGAATTCTTGTATTTAATATACGGGAGGCTTTGTCCACGAACAATCAGCAGGCTTTGAGCAGAAAAATTTTCTCCAATCCATCACAGGATTGATTGGTTTTCCATTTGTATGCAACACTTGGATATCACTGTTAGCCCATATGTTATTGGGCCTTTAGTTTATGGACCTTTAGGTTATTGGCTATGTATATATATAGCCTACTTTTGTTTTAGTTAGTTTTTATGCTTTTCAGATTATATTGTAAACCTTAGCCTTTCTTTCTTTCAATAAAGTTCTATTAACATGGTATCAAAGCTAGTTCGATCCATGTCCTTTGATTTGTTGGTTGAAGATTTTGTAGCAGGCATCTACTGCGCGGATCGAACTCCGCGGTGAGTTCGCTGGGGGGTACGGGGGGCAGCGCCAGTATCCACTAAGGGTGGATCGACCTATTATGTTTCGTTTATAGATGACTATACTCGTTATACCTGGGTGTATCTTATGAAACGCAGAAACTATATGGTCACCCGCCGAATTATTCTGCATTACGAGTTTTTGGATGTACTTGCTTTGTTCTTCGTCCTCATGTTGAACGAAATAAGTTAGGGTCAAAATCAGCTATATGTGTGTTTTTGGGGTATGGTATTGGACAAAAAGGATATCGTTGCTATGATCCTGTAAGTCAGAAATTATATGTTTCACGACATGTCACTTTTTTGGAACATATTCCTTTTTATTCCATTCCAGCTAAAACCCATGATGTGACAAAGTCAGATATTCGGCTTATTGATCCCTTTGGGATTGACATAGAGGTTCCAGTTCCGGATTCATCCATGCCTTCTGGTGTGCCACCTGATAGTGCTTCAGCCTCGCCTGTGCCTGAGTCTGCTCCTTCGACTGTTGAGACTGGAGACCCACCACCTCTGAGGAGGTCTACTCGACCTTGTAAGTCCACCAAACTGCCAGATTTTTCCTATTCTACATATTCAGCCTCATTTGCTTCCTTTATTGCAAACATACATCATTTGTCTGAACCTGAGTCGTATAGAGAGGCTGTGTCTGATCCTCTTTGGCAGAATGCTATGGCTGAGGAACTTGCTGCTCTTCATCATACACATACATGGGATTTGGTTACTCTCCCACCTGGTAAGCATGCGATTGGTTGTCGATGGGTGTATAAGATAAAAACAAAGTCTGATGGGTCTGTTGAGCGATACAAGGCAAGACTTGTGGCAAAAGGGTACTCACAACAATATGGTATGGATTATGAGGAGACTTTTTCCCCCGTAGCAAAGATGACGACTGTTCGCACTATGATTGCTGTTGCATCCGTTCGACAGTGGAAGATATTTCAGATGGATGTCAAGAATGCTTTTCTGAACGGTGATCTCCACGAGGAAGTTTATATGACTCCTCCCCCAGGTATTGACCACCAGCCAGGTGAAGTTTGTCGGCTTCGAAAAGCTTTATACGGTCTCAAACAAGCCCCTCGTGCTTGGTTTGAGAAATTCTCCACTGTTATTACTTCCCTTGGATTTGTCCCGAGTAACCATGATTCAGCATTGTTTGTTAGATGTACAAGTGCAGGGCGAATTCTATTGTCCTTATATGTAGATGATATGATTATTACTGGTGATGATCATAGTGGTATTGAGTTATTGAAGCATGATTTGGCTCATCGATTTGCAATGAAGGACTTGGGCTTGCTGCGTTATTTTCTGGGTATTGAGGTGGCTCAGTCTAAGAAAGGGTATCTTCTTTCTCAGACTAAGTATATATCTGACTTGTTTACACGGGGCGCGTCTTTCTGACAACAGGACTGTAGATACTCCCCTTGAAACCAATGCACGTTACTCTCCTAGTGATGGTGTTCCATTATCAGATCCGAGTCTTTATCGGACTATTGTGGGTAGTTTGGTTTATCTTACGGTTACTCGTCCAGATATAGCACATGCAGTTCATGTTGTTAGCCAGTTTGTTACTGCTCCTACTTCTGTTCACTGGGGAGCTGTACTTCGTATTCTAAGGTATCTTCGTGGCACTCAGTTTCAGAATCTCTTGTTTCCCTCGACGTCATCTCTCGAGTTGCGAGCCTATAGTGATGCTGATTGGGATGGAGATCGCAATGATCGTAAATCCACCACTGGTTTTTGTGTGTTTCTTGGAGACTCTTTAATCTCGTGGAAAAGCAAGAAACAAGATGTTGTCTCTAGATCTTCCACGGAGGCTGAGTATCGTGCTATGGCTGTGACTACATGTGAGATTATTTGGTTACGTTGGCTTCTTGCAGATATGGGGGTTCACATTTCTATGCCTACTCCCCTGCATTGTGATAACAAAAGTGCGGTACAAATTGCAAAGAATTCTGTCTTCCATGAGCGTACGAAGCACATTGAGATTGATTGTCACTTCACCCGTCATCATTTACAGCTCGGGACCATATCGCTTCCTTTTGTTCCATCGTCTTTGCAGATTGCTGACCTTTTTACGAAGGCTCAGTCGGCGTCTCGATTTCGTTTTTTGTGTGACAAACTCTCAATGCTTATTGCTGTTGCATTGTGAGTTTGAGGGGGGATGTTAGCCCATATGTTATTGGGCCTTTAGTTTATGGATCTTTAGGTTATTGGCTATGTATATATATAGCCTACTTTTGTTTTAGTTAGTTTTTATGCTTTTCAGATTATATTGTAAACCTTAGCCTTTCTTTCTTTCAATAAAGTTCTATTAACAATCACATTTATGGTGTTGGTAGGTAGTGGAGTATTGTCTTGCTTTTCGACGTTTTAAGCTTGGTGGTGTCTCTAGTAGTATTAGCCTTATCCTTGTAGTCTCTGGCTTTTGATTTCTGTCATCATCCATTGTTTATTGTGTTTCGGTTATCACACTATTTTATTATTTTATTGTTGTTACAGTTTTCTCATTAGTTGCTATGTTTATTCACTGTCGTTTTTCCTTTTCATACCTACTTTGATCTGTTGTACTTAAGCCGAGAATCCTCCGGGAACAATCTCTCTACCTCCACGAGGTAGGTGTAAGGTCGGCATATCCTCCCAGATCCCACTTGCGGGATTTCACTTGTTTTGTTGCTGTTGTTGTAGTATTTGGATATCACATTGATAGTATGCATTTGTTGCAAAATAAGAAACGAGAATACTGCTCCATACAAAGTAGGGATCTAGTAGCCTAGTTAGGCAATATACTGTTCCAGTGGTGGATTCAGAATTTAAGGGTCGTGGGTGTTCGAGAGGTTCAAACACACATATTAACACCCAAAGCTTTAAGGTTCCGCCTGAAAATAAAAGCACCCAGCTATCTTCTTGGTTTAATGAGTGTTTTTTTTCCATCTTATATCAATTTTTATACATTTTTTTAAATATAATTATACTTATTCTGTGTCGGATTTAACGGGTGCCCAAGCACCAGAGTTTTAAACCTAGGTCTGCCCCTGTACTGCTCCCCAAATTTTAAAGGTTTGACACAAACTGGGGACAAATAATGCACAATGAACGTGGTTTGCTAATAAGATATTACCCATATTTGCTAGCCCTTTCTTGTTTACCTCTACTTATGTATGTCTAATTGGCAAACCAAACATCTATAGACGTGGCCACAAGAAACTACGATCTACTACATCTTAAAACAATAGTGAAGTGAAAGAGGTTTCGAGGAGTACCTTCAGTGTGAGATCTTTAAAACACAGTTGCACGTTTTCTCTCGTCCTAGCACTACATTCAAGAAATAAACAATTGTGCTCCTTGGCAAATGCCAGGCCTTCTTCTCTCGTTACAGCCCTTTCACTCTCCTGGAAATAAGGTTGTCAGTAAAATGAGCAAATTCACTGTAATTGAGCTTGGGTTTGTTTTTTCGTTCATATATTTTAAGATGAGAACTTGAGCATGGTTGATGGGCCGGAAAATTATAGATGATCAAAGTGGCTTTAGCAATATTTTTGGCCGTCAAAAGCAAAGTATGAAGTACTTCCAACTTCAAAAAACTGAATACCACAGATATGAAGGATCTCACTGTTTTAGTAGTTCTCTGCCAAGTCGTAAATAAGACTTTTTTCATATACAAATGAACCACTATTCCATATATGTTCCTCATCCTATTTCCTCGATAAATTCAAACAAAATGAATGGATTACCTAACGTTTGACGTCATCATGATACAAAAGGATAAGCCATACTCACCCTATCAACTTTGTTCCCAACTAGCATCTTGATACACTCGGGATTCGTGGAGTAAAACTTAATATCCTTCGCCCAGGTTTCCGATAAGTTTGTAAAGGTTTCTCGCCTTGTTACATCATACACTAAGATCAGAAAATATCAACGTCAGTTTACATTAAACGTAGCAACTAGGACCTCCATGAAAAGGACAAGTTCAAATAACATTGTTTAGCAGTTCACTCCCGTAGCAATGACATATATTACGCCACATATCTAATGATCATAGTTCTTTGCAAACGAGTAAAATAAGAATTGGGAAGCACCCAGACAACTTGAGGAAGATATTCATGTATCCTCGATGAAAGAAACAATTGAAAAGGAGATCTGATAATCCTCACAAAGTGAGAGCAATTATCTCTGATGTCTTACCTAGTATTATTCCGTGAGCCCCTCGATAATATGAGCTTGTTAATGCCCCAAACCTCTCTTGTCCAGCTGCAGGGATAAAACAATACTAAGAAGCATAGTCTTAAATAGGTAAGAAAGCTTTTAAAAAGTATAAGTTAAGTAACTACATCTTTACGTCTGTCCATTTTTAGAAAAAAAAAAAACACAGACCTTCAGTAAAATAGCATAAGGTTAAAAGTACGTTTATTACCTGTATCCCAAATTGTTAACTTCAACCTCTTGCCGCCAACCGTTAGCATCCTGATTTTGAAGTCCACACCTTGACATTTATAAATAAAATGTGAGAGATCCGTTCACCATTTCCTTTGGTAATCAAAGTAATAATTGAACAAGAATCCATCAACGATAGCTGAAAACTATTGTAAGCAATTTTCAGACTCTGGAGAGAAAACAAGAAAAATTACCTAGGAATATTACCCAACGTAGTTGGACTATCTTTAGGAGACCAAAGGAAATACCGATTTCTTAAAACAAAGAACAAGGAAAGGGTGAATTATGTGCCACGTATATCATGATAAAGATTACGTTCTCACATGAAATATGAGACGACGTTCTCACATGAAATATGAGACGGCCATTGCTGTTTGCATATGAAAAATTGTCATAGTTACTACACAGTATCTTTTTAAATATTTCTGACCGTATGAGCTATTACGGCATTAGCTCAAGCAAGCCACATCTAGGGAACCACAAGGAATTATCTTTGCTTTTCCAAAATGGTGAAAATTGTTATTAGATTGGTCCTTGTAAGTAAGGATGCAAAACGCGATAAAGTCGTAGCATATAGGACTACTATTGTGGGGCTCGACATGGAGAAACTCGATGATTATAACCTTAAATTGGGAACAGAAAACAAGTTTAACCATTACGCAAAGCGTTCCTAGCTCTCAGATAGATGAATTTCTTATATCAAGTCTCACGATCACAAATATATTATCACAGTTATAGAATTTTAGGTGCAGAGCAAATTCCAGTACTTGGTATCGATCACCATCTCTCGTCCAATAAGAGTTCAAACCTCAACACCGAAAAAATCTTCCATTAAATTCGGAACAATTGGTTCTCTCAGTAAAACAGTCCATTTATGGTAAGTTTAAGCTCCACCCCCACAAATTCAACTATCTAATTCCATTTAATAGGCTTCTCCAATTAAACTCCTTCGGTAATTGAAGTTACGGATTCAATAGGACGCAATAGCATTTGCTCAAACCCTATATTTGCATTTAAAAAGTCAGTTAATATATACAAAATGACGTATCCCAAACCTATATGCAAAAAGAGGGGAGATTAAGAATTCATGAACTTAAAATCCTAAATCCACTTCTGTCTTCATTCTTTCGGCAGAAAAATGCTAGTCTTACCGCTCTAAACTTCAACTCGTCACAATCTAGTATAGGAAGATGTAAAAGGTATAGAAATTAAGTGCATCGCAAGTACAACGAATACATAATTCTCTTCCCATAAACAAGCAATCACATCAATTTCAAGAGATACGCCAGCCAGACTCATTGATCACTACATCCTGCTGATTTCCATTTTTTGTTGCACCACCCTTATACGAAAAGACATTAATAATCTCTTCACTAAATATTTCATCTTAATTAACACTCCACTAATTAGAGGATTAAGTATGTATTTGGGGAAAAAAGGCCACAATAGCCCTTTTAGCTAATAGTTGAAATATTTCAAAACAAATCAAGTTTTGCCTAAACGTCTAATATTTGGGACCGGAAGGAGTAGGACATAATTAGAGGTGGCAAAATTAGTCCACCAAATCATAACTCGACCAACACGCCTAAGTTTGGGTTGATTATTGATCCGCTCATTTATTAACTCAACCTATCTTCACCCCCAAATTCAGCCCAACACGCCCATTTGCGGCCTACAGACATAAAATACAAGTCCAGTTCCTAGATTAGTAACTTGAAGAACAATATAGCACAAATCAGGGGTGAAGCTACAGCTAGCTCCACCTATGGGTTCAGCGGAACTAGTAGTAGCTTTGACTCAAAACTATGTATTTGTATTTAAAAATTCCACTTACTACGTATAAATAACTTATCAAGAACCCAACAAACTGCATTTTTGTAGAATCCGGAATCCATTCACTCAAACTTCTAGCTCCGCCTGTGGCACGGAAAGGTCAAATATTTTAAAACAAATCGAGTTTTGCCAAACAACTAATATTTGGAACCAAAAAGAGTTGGCACATGATACAGGTTTAGTAACCTGAAGATTACCATAGCGAAAATCAGGGGCGGTGGTATAGCTAGTTCCACCTGTAGGTTCGGCAAAACTAGTAGCTTCGGATCAAACTCTGCATTTATATTTAAAAATTCCACTTAATATGTACAAATAGCTTATCAAGAATCCAATAAACTGCAATTTTTTTACAATCCAAAATCCATCAACTCAAAATTCTAGCTCTGCCTATGGCACATAAATTATTAGAATCAAACTCAACCAACAACAAAAAATCCCTGTGGGGTCTAGAGAGGGTGGTCCGTATGCGGTCTTACTCCTAATTTACTAACGCAGAGATGTTGTTTTCGATCAAACTCAACCAAACACAACCAAAAGAATAGAAAGCACAAACATGACATACATATATCCAACAAAGATCAAAAGTTCAAGCGAAACAATCATTAAAAAAAAATCCATCAACAGAACAACCAGTTGCACAAATATGACATATACCGGGGCTCCTTACCGAAAATAGTTGTTTCAATTTACTTATCCAATTAATAAAATTTAATCGTTTTCATCAAATATTACCCCTACCATTAAATGAATACATAAATTATTACTAGTCAAATTTAGATTATCAGAGTATAACTAATAAGTCATAGTTTAATAAAATAACTACCTAATAAATATTTTCTTAACGGGAGTACCAAGATAGACCAAGTAAAATGAAACGGGGGAGTCTCCAACAAAGATCAAAATCCATCAACAGAACAACCATTAGAACAAAATTTCAGACATAATAAATTTATTAAAACTATAAAAAAAAGGATGTTCATTTTTATTACCAACAGTAGGTGAAAGGTCTTGAGGTGGATGTTTAGAAATAAAGCTGAGAAGAAGACTACTTTTTCCAACACCAGAATCTCCAACAAGTAGAATCTTGAATGAATAATCATAACTGGTAGTAAATCCAACGTTGTTATTCTTCCTCGTACCCATCATCAAGACAACCTTAAAAATCACTAAGTTTAAGTACACATACTTAAAACACTTCCAAGAAAAAAAAAATATCTCACTTTTTTTTATCTCAAAAAATTTTCTCTCTAAGTTGTCGTTGAAAACAAGAAAGAAAACCCCAAATTAAATTTGAAAATGAACAGTGGATATTGATTTTTTATTTTTTTTGAATTATGTAATTAAAAAAAAATTGGAGTTTTTGAAAAAACAAAAAAAGGAAAGTACTGTACTATAGAAGAGTTTGGAGTTGGCGGGTGAAATAGTAAGAATATTGTTTAGGACAAATGTTGTCTTTTCATGGAGACATTTGTGTGGAGGATCTGTACACGCGCCGGCACAGGAAGATGCTGATCTCATTTATGGGACCCACTGTGCTGTGTTGTCATGCAAAATGGGCATACGATATTGAGAAAAGATAATTAGACAGGATATGACTAACTTTAACTTATCAATGATATAATCTTTAGATATAAGTGGTCAGTGTATAAAGGTCGTTATTAGAATGGAAGGTTAGTAAATCGTTGAGTTTTTTCCTTCTTTTCAGCAGGATTAGGTTTAGGATATGAAAGTCGTGATTAAGATTAAAAAAAAAAATTAATAGATAGTTGAATTTTATCTTTCGGCGGAAGTAGTTTTGGGTACATAAATCGTGATTAGGATAAAAAGTTAATAAATTGTTAGTTTTGTTTTTCCTTTCGACGGGATTAGATTTAGTGAAAATATAGTAGCATTGTGTCTATAGTAATATTAGATTTTATATTTCAGTTACTATTTTTTTTAAGCTCTATTTTTCTTATTAAGCGTCACATTTTCTTTGTTGATATATTTTTTTTCTTATTTATTTTGATTTATCGTGCTTGGATGATCTTTATGAAACAACTTTACTATCTTCACAAATAAAATTAAAATTTGTGAAGTTATATCCTGTCCATATTTCACTTATGAAATTTCATTAGAATATATTACTATTATTATTATTTTTTTATTAATCAATAATTAGCAGTTAAAAGTAGATATTAAATAATGTTCTTTATGTCGGATTTGAAATCGAGAGGGCGTCATGCGGAAGTTTAAAGTTGCAAACTATGAGACGATAAATAAGACGACATATGAAAAATTAAAGTAAAAATATATTATTGGATATGATTTGGCCAAACGGCCTACATATTAAAAATAAAATTGAAAATCCTAAAATTTATTGGGAGAAATCTCCCCCTAAACGAGACTCTTGAAAGACTATATTATGGATGCTATTATGTTATGGTATGAGAAGGGGTCTTCTATTTATAAATGTCCAAAACTTTTCATCCAAGAAAGAGGTTAGCCAAATATGAAAAAGAATTATATTTTTTTTATTTCAAAAAAAATAAAAGTAATTATGGTAACTTTCATTTTCCTTTTAAGAAAAAATAAAACTTAAATATAATAAGAAAATGACGGCAAAAACTCAAACACTTTAAAATCGCTTTTCGATAAAATAATCAAACTTATTTAGAAGATTTATTGTCTCCCAAATCAGGCGCCTCTATTTTGTATTGCTATTTTTTTGGCATTTATCATTTGTCTTCTTTCGTTTGAAAGTTTTCCAGGTTTCGTGCATTCATAGGAGATATTTTACGTATTAAAAACTCTTTCCGTAATGATAGTGTTTTTGTAACATCATTTGACTAATCATGAAATTTAAACTATTAAATTGACTTAAATAGTTATATAATAATTTGAAACAATATTAAAACATTAGTTGAATTTTTGTTTGTTCGTCCATATGGAGTAATGTTGAATTTAGGGGTCGTTTGGTAGAGTGTATAAGAATAATGTAAAATATGGTGTGTAAGTAATATTTATATTAATAATGCTTGTGTTAGCTATGTTGGCATTAGTTATAATTGTATTTTTCTTATATAGTGTTTGGTTTGATGTATTAAAAATAACATGAATTAAATAATTTCTAAAAAAAAAAATTGTTACAAAAATATTCTTCATATATATGTTGGAAAGGATGTAAAAAAAATTTTGAAGGATAATAGTGTCTTTAATCATGATAATGCATGTATTGGATCCATTGCATTGTTAATACCATGGATTTTGAGGTATTAGTAATACATACCTCAACACACAATATAGTGTATAATTAATGTTAGGGCGCAAAAGTATACCAATTAGTAATACACATTAAACTAATGCATGTATTAGTTTTTCAATACACTCTACCAAACGATCCAAACAGTAAACCTATACTTTGTTTGGTCAAATTCTGAATTTTATTTATTTTGGAAAGTCTTTTTTAAGTAGCAATTTAAAAAATAAATATAAAAACATGAGTAAATTCAAAACTATGGGAAGGTCGATATTATAAGAATTTTCACTTCGGCACTCAAATAACAACTTATTTCAATCGACCACTTGAACACATGTTAATGATTCATTTTAATGAGATGACATACTTTATTTGATTAACTTAACTACTTGTTAGATGCTTGAGAATATGCAAGACAAAATTTCAAAAACTTGAACCATAATAACTTAATAGAAATAAGTTATTAAGTATTTAGATGTTCAATTAAAATATGATGTAATTTGAGTTTCTAAATTAATTTTATTGATAAATTTAATAAATTATCGATATAGCAAGCCAATTATTTATCATATTGAATATTGAGTTGCTAATTGAACCAACCCCAAGCAGTTATTTATTGAGATGATCTCATTGAATACTTTTAGTTAACCAAACAAGAGTGTTAGTTGTCTGACTTGTCTCGTTGGTTGGGTTAATACATATTGTAAACTAAAAATCCTTTTTCCTTTTTCCCTTTATCGCGTAGAGAGGATTTTTGAATTTTTGAAATATGAAAAAAATGAGTAAATTATTTATAATGAATAAGTGATTTCATTATTTACATTTTATATCAAATATATATATTTTATTTTTTTGGTAAAATTGTGAATACCATTAACTAGGAGTATACAGACCAAACCGTCAAGTCAAACCGAACCGACGAACCAAACCAAACCAAACCGAGAAAAAAAATCGACTTCTGGTTTGGTTTGATTGGTTTGGCGTTAGAAAAAAAATCGACCATTCTTGGTTTGGTTCGGTGTTGACCAAAAAAAAGTCAAACCGAACCCCAATCAAACCGGCATAATATATATATATATATATAATATTCAAACATTTTTATACATAAAATATTAATTATAATCTACTTTTTTAACTAGTTTTAGTAATTCAATAATTTGAAAGTAGATGTAGATATATATTTAGATTTGGGTCATTCAGTTGTAATATTTGTCCATTAATTGTTAATTAAATGATCCAGAGTTTTCCGCTCCTCATTTTTTCATAATTATGATTTTTCATTAGCACATGAGTGAAAACATATTTGATCTAGTCTTTGATCACAATAAAATTATAAAAACTAAAGATTATAAAAAAAATCAAAAAAAAAAAAACGACAACCCAAAAAAACCGACTATAACCTAAACCGAAAAAATTAATTTTATGTTAATTTGATTTGTTTTATAGTTTTAATAAACCGACATGATTGATTTAGTTTTTTTTTTTTAATAAAAACCGAACCATCCAACCTGTGTACACCCCTGCATTAACCAACAAAACAAAGATACAAACTAAAAGCACTTGACGTCAACATCTTAATGTGTTAACACCAAACCTCAGAAAATCATAACTCCAGAGTAACTATATACATAACTGTTGTCAATATCCTCTACTTCTATATACCTTTCTTGAATTCTGAAAGCATTCAACTCGTGTTACTGTTTCTCTTTTGGCCTGTTCTATTAATTCTAATTGCTGCACTTGGGGCCCTCTATGAAGCTTCTTCCAATTCCTTGTTTACCACATATGATATGTCATACTTCCCAATATTGCTGCTGCTGCTTATTTCTTAAACTTCTTCCAGTGTCTTTTCTTAACCATTGCTAATCCTTAAGTCAATTCACTAGGTGGTAGCTGAAAATTTGCCCAACTCAACAGCTCCTTTCTTATTTTTCTAAACAGCTACATGTAACAAATAAATGATGACTTGCTTCCATCTCCTGTGACTCACATAAGCAACATATATTATTCTCCACCGAAATATTCATATGTATAAGTCTTGCTTTAGTAATGAATTATTGCTCCATACAAGTTCTGCCACTTTCATTTCCTCCTGATTGCCAACAAAAGCCATGTAACCTCTAGTGATTGAATATTTCCCTGTCTTTGTAAGTATAAATCTAACATTCACATATCAGTTGATCATACACTCTTTCAGAGAATTCAGCTTCCTTCAGTATCAGCTACTGTCTGTTGGAGCCTAATAAGTCCAAATATTAGCACCCTTTAAGTAAATTCCATGAATCCATTTAATTCATTGTGTATCTTCTTTCATCACTATGTGCCATAATAGTTTCCCAACAAAAGCTATGTTTCAGTGATGTTAGAGTACGTGTCCTACTGATCAGTGACTTTAACGTAAAAGTTACCTATGGATCGGGTTGCCTGACGTGTTCCAGGGAAGCAGTAAAACAGTAAGTAAAGAACACAATGAATTTTACGTGGAAAACACCCAGCTCAAAAAGGTGTAAAAACCACGACCTGCACCTCTACAGGATTTAACCCCAACTTCACTAAACAACTCTGAGCCTCAACAACGACTGATTACAAAACACTTGTAACCAACAAATAGGAATTATAAACTCTAATTCCTATACCCCAATAACTAGGAATCATAAACTCTAATTCTTATAACTCAGCAACTAGGAATCCTAAACTCTAATTCCTATGACTCAACAATCACCCTTGACTGTTGAACCCACTTCGAGTTATCCCAAACTTGAAGTTAACTCGGCTCAGTATTGTTCCTAAACAAT
>NC_061122.1:12247547-12270675 GCF_002878395.1 Capsicum annuum
AGATCAATAAAACCAAACTTGATACTTGAAAGATAGTTGAATAACTCATCCCTATCAGAAGTTAATTTTTGGAAATCATCAATTATAGCACTCATTAAGAAAATAAGTTTTGTTTTTGAAATCAAATGTAACTTTTCTTTAAGTTCAATTATACTTACCTCAGAAGCATCATTTTCTTCCTTCAAGTCTGAATCTCCAAGATCCATGAGTGCTGTTTCATCAACTTCATCATTATCTAAGTCAGATCCTCAAGCTGTTACCATTGCATATTCTTCCCTCTTTTGGGTTTTTTCTTTTAATTCCTTTTTAGCTCTTTCCTTTCTCCATTCTATTTCCCAGATAGGACAATCCCTGATCTGATAATTAGTCTTACCACACTTGTTGCATCCATTTGGATTGTCATTGGACTATTTCTTGCTACCTGTTCCCTTCTTCTTTTTTGAAGAATTTGTTGAAGTTCTTAGCTATAAAGGCAACTTATTTTTTATCAAGTTCAATTTCTTCATCACTGTCAGATGCCTTCACAGCTAAGGTATCCCCAGGGGTTGCTAGCTCTTTAGTTCCATCAATTTCCATTTCATAAGTTCTCAGATTCCCTACCAGTTCATCACGTGTCATACCTGTGAGATCCTTATTTGCCTCCCTAATAGCAGTCACTTTAATATTCCATTTTGATTTTGGTAGCACCCTCAATACCTTTTCAACTTGTTCTTCAACAGTGATGACTTTTACTAAAGAAGTCAACTCATTTGTCAAGGCAGTAAGCCTTATCATCATTTCATGCAAGGTTTCATTCTCCTTCATCTTAAATCTTCATATTCTGTAAAGAGCAGAGCAATCCTGAATTTTCTTACTTAAGAGATACCCTCATGTGCATTGACTAGTGCATCCCAAATATGCTTAGCAGTGGTATAGTTTGACACTCTGTTGTATTCAGCCGATCCTAGTCCACAGACTAAGATGTTTTTAGCCTTAGCATTTTTCTTTAATGCAACTAAGTCATCAACAGTAAACTCACTTCTTACCTTCTTGACATGCTCACCATTTTCTAACTTCATTGGAATAGTAGGACCATCAGTGATCTTGTCCCATAACTAGTAGTCTTCCCCTTGAATGAATGTTTCCATCCTAGATTTCCACCACATGAAGTGAGAACCATCAAAGAGTAGAGGTCTAATAGTGGATTGACCTTCACTGTGACTAGTAGATGGTGCGGAATTCATCATATTGATCTTTGTCTTAGGTGCTAGCCTCTTTTTAAGACAACCTCACTCTGATACCAGTTGTTAGAGTACGTGCCCAACTGATCAGTGACTTTAAAGTAAGAGTTACCTATCGATGGAACGGGTTGCCTGACGTGTTCCAAGAAAGCAGTAAAACAGTAAGTAAAGAACACAATAATTTTTACGTGGAAAACACCCGGCTCAAAAAGGTGTAAAAACCACGACCTATACCTCTACAAGATTTAACCCGAAGTTCACTAAACAACTCTAAGCCTCAACAACAACTGATTACAAAACTCTTGTAACCAACAAATAGGAATTATAAACTCTAATTCCTATACCCCAATAACTAGGAATTATAAACTCTAATTCCTATACCCCAATAACTAGGAATCATAAACTCTAATTCCTATAACTCAACAACTAGGAATCATAAACTCTAATTCCTATAACTCAACAATCACCCTTGACTGTTGAACCCACTTCGAGTTATCCCAAACTTGAAGTTAACTCGGCTCAGTATTGTTCCTAAACAATCAATCTAGGAAAGAAATAAATTACAACTCAATAACAACAATACATTTAAACTAACTCATGAACTGTAAAGTTATTTCCTGTGAAACAGGTTCGTCAATCTATTCCTTTGTACTAGCAGCACTAGAATCTTCAGTCAGAATTCTATCAATCATGAACTTTCTTAATTTGCTCGTGTTTAGCCTTTTCTCTCTCTGTAAGTGCGCAAGTTATTCTGAATAATACATCTTCTATTTAAGCACAGCTCTCCAAAGAGTCATTCTTTATTTCAAACTTCTTCTTTAATTAGAACTTTCATTGCATAGAATTCTACTTCAAGTGAGACTCCTTCTTCAATTCCAACTCTTGTCTCCTTAGTGTTGTAGTCAAACTCCAACTCTTTAAATCAGCTTATCTTCAAGTATTTTACTCAACCACAATTTCTTAAATTTGTCACGTGATAAGTAACTTGAGTATATCAGAATTAGGCTCGCTCATTCATTCCTGACTTTAAGCAATCTTTGTCTGCATCTATCAGTGAAACCTGAAACCTGTCTTTCTATGCTTGGACCAGCTCAAGTAACATAGTTCATTCATGTGTCAGTCATCAAAAACTTCATTGATCTAACAAAGAGTCCTTCAATTTTTATATTTCCTATCTTGCGTAGACTTCTTCAATCTGTAGAATCTTTCTCCTTCTATACATAGAACTTTTCAGGATATGCTCAGAAGTGAAACTCCTTCTTTCCATAGGACTTCTTTTTCAACTCAATTTATTTTCCCTTATCATCAAGTATTTGAATCAAAATCAACTTCTTCAAAGTAACGCATGATTATTTTCTTGAGTTTATCAGAATTATCCACTTATCTAGTTCTTGATTTCTTCTACCCTTGTCTTTAATCATCGATGATTTTGCTACAAGTTTCAGCTACATGAGACAGTGCATCTGTGAACCAGCTTGACTGACATGTTTCATATCACTTTGACAGTTTGTCAATCATCAAAACTACATCATACCCAATAAGTGACCACAATTTTTAACATTTAGACCACTTTTTCTTTTGGAATTGCAAACCTTCTCCCAAGATACAAAAGCTATCTTCCTGATTTTTGTGTTACTGGCCCACAAGTATGCCTTGTATTTTGATCAACCTTTTTCACCACTCCTTGAGGTTGTATAAAAATTGGCCCCCAGAAATAATGAATTGAGAACAGAACTGTAATCACCATCTGTAATCTACCTGCATAGGATAAATTTTTCACGTATGTAGTCGTAATCCTCATAGTAATCTTCTCCACTAATTCATATAAGTCCAGCTTACTCCATTTATTAGGAGAGAGAGGCAGCCCTAGATATCTTACAGAGAATGATCCTTGGCAGAACCCAGTCAAAGCAAGCAATTCAGCTTTCTTTTGATCATTTATCCTAGCTAGAAACACACTAGATTTCTATAGTTTAGCCATTAAACTTGTTGTATCACTAAAATGCTCCAAAGCTCCTTTTACTCTTGTAGTTGAACCTATTTTTTCCTTGCAAAATACCATGAGATCATCAGTAAATATAAGATGTGTGAGCTGCAATGGTTTACACATTGGGTGGAACTTAAATTCTGGTAATAAACTCATGTATTTCATCATTCTTGATAGGTACTCCATCACAAGATCAAAAAGCAATGGTGATATTGGATCACCTTGTCTAAGATCCCTCTTTAATTCAAAATAACCATATCCTTCTTTATTTACTTTTATAGTGAATTTAGTAAATTTGACACATATCATTATCCACGGGATGAACCTGATTGGAAAACCATATCCCACCAGTGCTTTCTCAAGGAACGCCTAACTCACCATGTCATATGCTTTTCTGACATCAATTTTCATGAGACATCTAGGGAAAGTCTTCCTCTTGTAGTGCTTAAGAAGATCGATGATGAAAAATCAGGACATTGTGAAGTATGAGTCTTCCTTGTATATATACTGCTTAATTAGCTGAAATAATTGTATCCACCATTTTTTCAGTCTGCCACATAATAATTTAGAGATGTACTTGTATACCACATTATACTACATTACAACATGAAATAAGTCTATATTGACTAGCCAACTCTGGTTTATCCACCTTAGGAATGAGAGCTATATTGGTAGAGTTTAATTGCTTCAAGAGCTTACCATTCTTAAAAAAAAAAACTCTAGTACTGATGTAGTGATATCTGGTCCTATTATACTCCATGCAGACTTGAAAAAACTAGATCCATATAGTAATTTTATTTATATGCCTTATATGTCTACGAAATTATTAAAATTTCAAAAATATTACATATTGGTTGTTGCACTCATAATTTTGCATATATCTCTATGTTGTTGTTAAGAATCCGTGCCCTACTGATTATCTTATTTTCGCTTAATTATTGCTTATCGATGGAACGAGTTGTCTGATATATTCCACTGATGTGTTCCAAGAAAGCAGTAAAACAGAAAGTAAAGAACACAATGATTTTTACATGGAAAAAACTCGGCTCAAAAAGGTATAAAAAACCACAACCTGCACCTCTACAGGATTTAACCCCAACTTTATTAAATAACTCTGGGCCTCAACAACGACTGCTTACAAAACTCTTGTAACCAATAAATAGGAATTATAAACTCTAATCCCTATAACTCAACAACTAGGAATTATAAACTCTAATTCCTTTAACTCAACAACTAGGAATTATAAACTCTAATTCCTTTAACTCAACGACTAGGAATTATAAACTCTAATTCCTAACTATATACGCACCTCCCAAGGTATGCGTTCCCAAAGTCTCTGAGTTTTCCCCAACTTGAAAACTAGCACCTAATTCAGTTTATAATGCACTGAAACTAATATTACATCAATAGTTTAAACATAATGAACAACTCTAAAAATCAACGCTAAAACTCTTAGTTGGATTCTATACTTAGGACCAGGTTCTATAATGGGTTTCTTCAGTGATTGAGTAGCACTTCGTGAAGTCAATTTGTCGATTATGCTTTTCTACTTTGTAAGTGAGTTACTCTGAATGATGCATCTTCTATTTAAACACAGCTCTCCAAGGAGTTATTCTTTATTTCAAACTCCTCCTTTAATCAGAATTCTCATTACATAGAGTTCTACTTCAAGTGAGACTCTTTCTTCAATTCCAACTCTTATCTCGTTAGTGTTGTAGTCAAACTTCAACTCTTTAAATCAGCTTATCTTCAAGTATTTTACTCAACCACAACTTCTTCAATTACTCGTGTGATCAGTAGCTTGAGTATGTCAGAATTAGGCTTACTCATTCGTTCTTGACTTTCAGCAATCTTTGTCTGCATCTATCAGTAAAACCTAAAACCTGTCTTCCTATGCTTGGAATAGGTCAAGTAACATGGTCCATTCATGTGTCAGTCATCAAAAATTTCATTGATCTAACAAAGAGTTCTTCAATTTATATATTTCCTATCTCGCATAGACGTCTTCAATTTGCAGAATCTTTCTCCTTCTACATATAGGACTCTTCAGAATATGCTCAGAAGTGAAACTCCTTCTTTCCATAGGACTCCTTTTTCAACTCAACTTGCTTTCCCTTATCATCAAGTGTTTGAATCAAATTCAACTTCTTCAAATTTGGACATATTTATTTCCTTGAGTTTATCAGAATTAACCACTTATCTGGTTTCTGATTTCTTCCTCCCTTATCTTTAATCATCGATGATTTTGCTATAAGTTTCAGCTACATAAGACATTGTGTTTGTTAACCAGGTTGACTGACATGTTTCATATCACGTTGTCAGATTGTCAATCATCAAAACTACATCGTACCCAATAGTTGTATTCTTATAACCCCATGAAATCTTTTTTGTTAGACTTGTACAACTTATCTTATTTAAAAGTTATGTCGATCTAGGGGGCCATAATTTTGGTTTAAATTGTTCATAAAATTATATCGAACGGGTAAGTTTATCGTCTTATTCACAAGTTACGATGGATAAGTATAAATCATATAAATTGCTCACAAATTCTATAGAATTGACTAAAATTATGTGTATTCAATTATTCACAAGTTTTATCGTACAAGCGAGACTTCGTGCTACCTTTATCTTATAAGATTTGCTAGCTATTGATTTCTTTTTCTCAAAACATGAGCAAATTTCTTAATAGAAGGATGCAAAAATTGTTTAAGAAAATAAGATGAGTTTTAGACTTCCAATTTTAAGCAAAAAACAAACTTGCTCCTTGAAATTTTATGAAAAAAATCTCATTCTTGTGTGGTTTGCGTGCTATGGCATTACCGGGGTATAAAGTTAAGGTACAAGATTAGTTATATTTTGAAATTATAGGGTTCAAGATTAAAAGTGTAAATGGAAAATGGAGGGAACTAAGTGGAGCAAAAAAATTGAGATAACACTCAAAATGAAAAGTGTACTAAAAAATGAGAAAGTCTACTAATTCACCCATATTGGTGGGAGAATGAAACTTTCAAGTATTTATATTAAGAAACACTTACTCCACATGGTAGTGAGGAAAGAACCATGAGATGCCTCGCGTCGTCGTCGCTTGCTCGCTCGACTTCAGCTTTGGAAAATGATCGATGAGATTAATTTTTTAGACAAAATTCAAGGAAAATGCAACAGTTTTGTTGCGGTTTTTTATCCTCTATTAACGTGCATGCTTCTACATGTAAAAATAACACTCGAAAGAGACACAACTCGTTGTATAAAAGATACACTATTTCGAAAAAAGGTATGACTGTTTGAATAGTTGCCTTTTAAAAATAACTCCATTCAATTTAGGATTTAGTCAATTCATTAAATATTTGGCCAAACTAAAAATTAATTAGCCAATTGCATCACAGTTATGGTCAATTTAATTTCAATTATGGCCAAATTTAATAGATCGGCTAAATTAAATTGAAATTCGATACGAATTAATACCTCGTTTAATCCCGAGCTTCTTGATTTAATAACATCAAACAAATATTTCTCCAAATTAATTAATTTTGAGAACAAATTATATTTAAATTAAGACTTTATCCGTTTGGATTACTTTTCAAGTTTAATCTCGGTAAAAGTTCAATTTTGACAAAAATATTTATTTAAATAATAAAATTTATACAATCTCGTATATGTAAATACAAAAATGTATAATCGTCACTTAAATGACAAAATTAACCCAAATAAATATTTTAGAGCGCATTTATCAGGATGAAATAAATTTTTTAATTTTATTAAAAAAAAATTGAAGAAAGCGAGGATTAAATTTGGTCGTGAAAGACAAAAATTAGGTGTCATCAACCATAACCTCCTATCTAAGTTCGTGTTTTCGGTAAGTTGAAATTGCATCATGTTTATACCATACAACATAATCAATCTAACCATTCTGTACAATTTGTCTTCAGCATTCTTAAACAAAACTAATCACTAAGAAAAAAGATATTCCAGTACGTAGGCAAGGATAATCACATAATCTTCTAGCAGGTATTACAATGCTTAGGCAAGACAAAATCACTAAGGATAAAAAGTATTGCAAAACGATAGAAACATGTTTAGCGATTACCTAAATTTAGGGAAAAGTCAATCTCATCTACACCCTCATCCTATATACATAACTGCTTCCATGATAATGAACACAATCTATGTTAGAATTTAAAGAAAAACTAATCTCATTTACATCCTCATCATATATACAGATCTGCTCTGATGACGAACACAGTCTACGTTATGTCTAGCGTGCATAGAAGAAGATGTAAAAATTTAAACTATCAATATGTGAGTTTAGACGTACAGGATTTACGTATTAGTGTCGTACTTTGACATAAAATTTGATATAATATCAATATTTATTTACAACTCAAATTAAAGTAAAATTTAAGCTCCTAAAATAATTGATAAGAAAAAAATATGTGATAAAAAATTTTAAAAAAATTATTAATCAAAGAAACCTAAAATATATGGTGTGAAAAACTTTTAATTCATACCAGCATAACTCCAAATAACTTGGAGACTTGACATGTTGCCAGCGATTGGGCAACGTAACTCCTATTCTTTTCATAGTATGTTTTGATTTTAATTTAGGTTTTAGATTTTTTTAGTTTTAAACATAACTAAATAGGACACGAATTTTATTGGAAAATTTATGGCATAAATCAAATAGGACATGAATTGAAAAAGTTACATAAAAAAATTTTCGGTGAAAATAATTTATTTTTGAGAAATTTAATCGGGGAAAAAAAGAAGCAAAGATGATTTTGTCTATTACAGGGTGTTTCAATTAAGGGCAAAAAGTTCAAATCACTTTTATAAGGATTTTCACATTTTTAAGAATTAAGATATTATAAATAGATATAGATGTAGATTACTAAATGTAGATGTAGATGTAAATTAAGCTAGGAGTATTAGATTCGTACAAATTAAACAACCACGTTTTGACAACTTTTTGAGAAGTTCAAAAAATTCTAGCGACAAACGTTCACCATCGATGGTTAAAAAATTCAAACAAATGTCATGTTTTGTTGCTCAGTATGTCAAGTTTCCCATGCTTCGACGTGATTCTCTCAAGCACCCTAGGATACTTTGTTTGTTCATTTGTGTCGGTTTGGGTATGGGTCAGTTTATCGAAAAAACCATCCTCTTAAGTTTAAAGTTTTTCTTAAATGTTTCAACTTTATCGACTACAATCACAATTTTATAAACAGACTTGTGACTATAACAGAGCGTACTGCTCTGCTTTCTCGCGGCCCCTATGCCATTTGTGGTAAAAAAATAAAACAAATATCTTGTTTCTAACTCAATAATCAAAATAATGGGGTTAATCATAAATTAAGAATTTAGTATTTTAATAGAAAATGGAAAACATATAATAAATTTCATCATTTGTGGAAAATTTTCAAATTTGATGAAAGTTTTGCTGGCAATCTAATCAGTAATAATAGGTTTATATGTGCATCATGCATGGTCCATTTGGGGTGTCTCAATCAATTTGGATCCTACTAATAATAATTACACTTTAGCACTCCTAGTTTAAATATAAAACTAATTTTTTAATTAAATATTTAGGACTCTATTATTGCCACTTAAACAGTTAAAAGAGACTAACTACCTACATAATCTCTTAAATGTTACTCTTTTATTAATTATATATATAGGGTTATAACATTTAGTCCTGAGTTTATATATCACTAATACTAGTAATTCAAACGTGGATAAAAAAAACTCAAATGTGCATTTTTGATGACTCGTGTTAATATATGAAGCTTGACGTACGGTTAGTTGTTACTGCATATTTAACAATAAGATAGTTCAAAATAGTCTAAATATAACACACACACATATATATATATATGTATATTCCTATGTTAAGAAATAATTTTATATAAATAGATCAAAGTGCACATTTCAATTAATTGAAGATTAAATATAACTAGTCGGCTATCACAAGAACTACAATCAAAATATACCAATACCGAGGGATCGAAAGTGCTGTTATCTCTTCCTAAAATGAATACATTAATAATACCTCCTAACCAAAAAAAAATAAAAATTGAAGGCCATACATACGAGAAAGAAATATGACAGATAATTTGAGATATGTATAGTAGTATTATATTGCTAATGATGAATTTCATGCCAGTATTAATTTTAATACCTCGTACTTGCAACCAAACAATCTATTAATCATTTCCATTCCAATTGTCGGTTCAAAGTTGAAAGGGTGGAATTTTACTCCCAAGTTGGAGGGTGCTATATATGATCTTTTTCTTTGACCAACTTTAATTTATCTTATTTAAATGCATGTCACAATTGTGTCCTATATGACCAACTACCTTCAGCCATTTATTGCTAAATATCACTAAATTGACACAAAATTTTAGTATATTTAATCTAAATTAATTATGGCCAATTATGATTCAACAAGTTTTATTAGTGTCGTTTAAGTAACGGAACATAATACATGATGATAAATTAGTATACTCTAATGGCATATACTAGAGGTAAGAATGATATATGAAATGAGAGAATTATAGGTCACGAATTTAAATTTCTTTTGAGACAAAAATATTAGGTGATTTCATAATTCTATTCAAGCTTTGATTACAAAATCACTAGGTACGTATCATCGATGATGAGAGATACACATACCTCATGAAAATTAGTTGGGCTGACAACCTGATAGGCTGATACCTATTTTGATAGGAGATGACATTGTACTTGTAAAATTAGTTGGCTTAAACAGAGTTATGAGTATCTGTTAAAAATGGGGGAGGAGCCAAGATTTTCGCTAAAAGATTTAAATATTAAGAAGTAAACATGTAAAAATAAATAAATAATTGGATATATTAACGTACATCTACTATATGTATATATTATTAAAAAAAATTGACCTTGTAATATTATATTGTAATTTTCCGATGAAAGTACCTCTTGAGCTCCTAGCTCCCACCATACTTTTTTTTCTTGGTGAAATAGAAATGCATTAAAGTAAATCAGAGTTTGTACAGAGCAAGGCCTAGTCAGGCACAAAAACATGATTGTTGAGATTTGTATTCCCATTACTAGTTACAATGCGACTTGAGGATTTTCCAGCAAAATCCTTCCAAAAACTACTCCTACACTAGCAGGTGGAGTTACAAAAACATGAAGTTTATCAAAAAGATCCAGCTCTGAGCCTTGCTTTGCTATCAAATCAGTCACTCTATTTTACTCCCTGTAGGTATGATGGACTAGTAGTCCTCCCAAACTCCTCACCAATGACCTGCATTCAAAGATGGCTGGATCAGATAGTAGGTTACCATGTTGAAGCATACTAATGATTTCCTGCGAATCAATGCAAATTTCAAGGGGTCTGAGATTCTGGTCAAGGGCCAGCTTCAGGCCTTCCTTCAAGGCTAAAAGCTTCATGAGATTGTTTGTGGCATGGATAAAGCTTTTGCTAAAGCCAATGACCCATTCGCCTTCACTATTCCTAATACCCACCCCCTAGCCCCAATCCCACTTCTATCAGGGTTACCAAAATAAGACCCATCGGTATTAACCTTAAAGTGGTTGAGGGTTGGGGTAAGCCATTTAATGGTGATGGTGGATTTTTGAGAGACAGAAGTGTTGTTGCCAAGGTGGTGGTATTCCACAACTTCATCATAGGAAATGCTAAAGTATGGATGGGTATGGGTGGTTCTGAAAATTGTTAGAATTTCTAGTTTTCCAGAGGTGCCAAAGACAATAGGGAAGGAGGGTTTCCCAAGGAGTGTTTCTATCAAACCAGTCACTCCTCAGGTTTCTCCAGGTATTGGACCAGTTGTTAGTGTCAAACATTGATAGCTGGAGATGGCTGCTCCCTTCATACTTTTGGATGAGCTTCTGCCAAAGAATCTTGGCAAAGCTACACCCAAAAAAAGATATGTTGCTGGTCCTCAGGGCTTATGTTGTAGGTGTGACAAAGAATGAGGATGTCTAAGCCCCTTTTTGAGAGAGTGTCCCTGGTGGGGAGACTGTTGTGGTGCATAAGCCACAATAAGGTCTTGATTTTATTAAAAATTCCAAGTTTCCAAATCCAACTGAAGGAGGTAGTATTAGCTTAAGAATTAAGTTAAGATTCCTTAGATGATAATAAGCACTTTTACAGGAGAAAGTATCATCACTACTTAATCTCCAAAGGAGGGTGTCCTGGCTAAGGTAGTTGTTATGCAAGAAAGAGTTTTGGATATTAAGGGTGATGCTGGGAGGAATATCATAGGGGAGAGGGCTAGAATTTTACCTTCTATCTTTCCAAATGTCCTTAACCATAATTAGGATAGGAGTTAGTATATTAGGGCCATGGAGTATAGTGCATAGAGGGGGCATTCCAGGGATTCATCTATCCCCTCAAGCCTTGACCTTGTTTTCATCCTTGATGGTCCAGAAACATCCTTGCATAGGTTCCAGCATCTATGGATGTTTTTTCAGGTCCTGGAACCTTTGTTGATTGCCTTTCTTCCTTTCCCATATTTAGAGATCAAGGTAGTAGCCCAAAGGGAAATGGGGTTGGTATATATTCTCCAGCCCAAGCTGCATAAAAAGGAGTCATTTTTAATGGTAGTAAGTTGTATCCCCAACCCCTCATCTCTTTTTGGAAGAGTAATGTTGTCCCACTTAACCAAGTGCATTTTCCTTTTGGCATTAGTGGTACCCCAAATAAATTTTCTTTGGGTTTTATCAATGAGATGGTGGATCTTACTAAGAAGGTGAATATATTGCACAACATGATTAGGCATGCTAGCTATAGAAGACTTGGTAAGAGTGATCTGACCAGCCATATTAAGGAACTTAGTTTTCCACCCAGCCAGCTTATTGTTTAGGTTATCAATAACAAACTGAAAGCCCCCCTTCCCCCCGAGGTTTCTTGTGAATGATGGAGAACCCTAGGTACTTACCAAAAAATCTAGAGGGATGGATGCCCAATATAAAGAAAAGGTTGTTTTGGTCCTCTATGTTGCAGTTTTTTTTTTAAATAGAACCCTGAATTTTGCAAGATTGATTCTTTGCCCAGAGTGAGAGATGAAATTGTGGAGGATTCTGTTGATGGTTTGATAGTTTCTAGAATCAGCCTTTGCTAATAGAGTGAGGTCATCTGCAACAAAAAAGTTAGAGATGGGGGACCATCTCTGGATATGGAGATAGGGGTCCAATAGAGGGTATCCACCTTATAGTTGATTCTCTTGAAAAGGAGTTTCATGCACAGAATGAACAGGTAAGGTGATATAGGGTCTCCTTGTCTAATTTCTCTAGTAGGAGTGAAGAAAGGTATTTTCCGCCATTGAAAAGGATGGAGATAAAGGAAGTGGAGATACAGAAAATGATAAGCTTGATGAGGCGATGGGGAAATTAAAGAAGGAAAGGGTCTGCCTAATAAAAGACCATTCCAGCCTATCAAAGGCATTCTCTAGGTCTATTTTGATAATCACATTAGCTTTCTTACCGTTCATTTTGGAGAAGTGGCTAATGTATTCTTAAACAATAATGACATTATCAGAGGCCCTCCACTTGGCCATAAAACTAGTTTAGGTAGTTCCAATAATATTGGCAAGGTGGGGTTTTAGTCTGGTAGTTATGATCTTGGAAATGACTTTGTACTAGGTATTTCAGAGACCAATAGGTCTAAAGTTTTTGAGAGATGTGGCATTCCTGTACTTGGGAATGAGATAGAGATAGATGAAATTAACCCCGAGGTCCATAGAATAGGAGGTGAAGGCTTCTTGATAAAACTTAATAAAGGGAGGTCCCAAAATGTCCCAATACTTTTGATACATAAAGGGATGCATACCATCAGGTCCCCAGGCTTTATTAAGTTTAAAGGAGAACACAGCTCTTTTAACCTCCTCAGGAGAAGGGATAGACTCCAAAAAAACATGATTGGAGGAGTTCATGAATCTTAAAAAGGAAGGATTTGAATGGGTTTTAAGGTACCCTAATAGGTGTTCAGTAGAGTAAAGGTTTGAATAGAAGATAGAAATGGTATTACCAATATTCTTATGATGATAGTTCCAAGTTCTATTTCCATCAATAAGAGAGCTGATTTTATTCCTTTTCCTCATGTTGACGGTGGAGGTGTGGAAGAATTTAGTATTAGAGTCTCCTTTCAAGAGCTAAGAGACTCTGGACTAGAGTTTCCAGAACTCATTCTCCATGGTGAGAATATGGTTGAACTCTTTGAGAAAAGTTTGCTCTAGACTTTGGAGGAAGGAGTTGATAGGGTAATTTTGTAATTTTAGGATGTCAGCTAGCCTTGCAAGCAAGTGCTTGTTCTTATTGAAGATGTTTTCAAAGATGTTACTGTTCCAATCTATGGCCTCGCCCTCAAAGTCAGAGGTATCACTGGTGATACAAGGGCAGTTATGGAAGAAGTCCTTGACCAGTTAGGGAAGTCATTATGGCTGAGCCACATGGACTCCACTCTAAAAGGTCTATTATAGTTTTAAGGAGGGAGCCTAGATTAAGGAGCAGGGGGAGTGATCAAAGTGAATTATAGAGAGGTGTGTGACAAATGTCTCAGGGAACAGGTGGATCCAATTATCATTGGCAAGGTATCCGTCCAGCCTTTCAAGAATGAGACTCTATCTTTTTCTATACCACATGTTGGACCAAGTTACTTACTACCTCTAAACCCCAGGTCAATAAGTTTGGAGTAATTAATCCAGTTCTAAAAGAGATTAGATCTGTTAAGGTTGATCCTAGAGCCACCAAATTTCTCAGCAGCTCTAAGAATTTTATTGAAATCCCTTCCTACCAATCAACTCTTGTCCTCAGAAGAGATAAAGTTATTCGAGAAGATGGAGAGTTGATCCCATAGCTTTAGTCCAGAGTGGAAATCAGTGCTAGCATAAATAATATTAATAAACCAGGATAGAGGGGGATCAAACCTTGACTATAACATGAATGGCCCAGGGAGAGATGGACACAAAGGTTATGGAGATGGAGTCATCCCTCCACATTATATCAAGACCCCTAGATTTACCAGTAGCAGTAGACTGGAGTTGGCATTGGAAGCCCAGTTCCTCACACAGGTCCTGATGATCAGTCATCTTGGTCTCCAGCAGGGCCAGAATACTGGGTTTGTGAATACTAACCATTGATTTACAGTGCTTCCTGAACTCAAAATTTTTTTCCCCGTAGCATTACATATTATGGAATTCTTCATCTTGGATTGAGGGAGTGATGAGGTTCTGTTGCAATCTCCTTGCCCATCCCCATTGGGGTGGAGTTGGCTTTCAGAGAAAAGACTCTCCTCTTTCTACTGAGAGAGAATAGTCTGACAGTGAGTTTCTCTTCTTTCATAAGGTTTGGAGTACTTACCTTTAGACCTAGGTCTACTAACCCTAGAGGGCTCAGAATGATCACTATTTCCTGAAAGGGCTCTGTCAATTCTAGATTTAGAGGTTCTTCTAGGGTGAGAATTATTGTTCTTGAGACCCTCATTTGGGAGAGGAACTCCTCCATGTCCCTGTTGCTTGCCTTCAAAGCTTTTAAGGCATTTAGCCTTTGTATTCTTTCTAGAGTCAAGTGTGTAGAAGAGGTGGTCAGGGATAGAGCTTGTGCTTGACTGGGAGAGGTTTGGTTTCCCCAAGTGGGTATCACAAAAGCTGATCCCTGGAATATTAGAGCTGTGTTGGGAGGTGGGAAGAATAGAAGACTAAGACTGAGGTGGTTCATAATGTTGGATAGTGACTCTGGCATCAGTTCCTCCTGGTAAGGGGAGTTGATCACCTGAAATAGGGTGTTCATCCATACATTGGACCCAAATGTCAGTAATCCATGGTTTAGGTTCTCCATGGCTAGCTGAGCTAGATATTATAGGTCCTGAATTAGAATTGTGACTTGTCTCCCTTCCCATTCCAGGTTCAGGGGAACTGTTTGGTTGGATAGATAAATTTTCATCCTAAAAACTGATAATGACTTGGAGGTAATGGAGCTATTGTGGTGGTAATCAGAATGGAGTTTTAGGGAGTTTATGATTGCTTACTTGAGAATACTCGACCATGACCTCCTCAAGGCTCAAGGTATATGAACTTGGAATAAATAGCGGAGGAGAGTTGAGGGGTTCCACCATCGGGAACTCCAATAGCATTTAATGTTATGTCCACATTTTGGACAGCTTCCATTATATCTCTACGGGAAGTGAAAGAGTTTCCCGTCGTCAGGACCTTAGGCTCATCATTGCCTAAGTCCAGGTGGCCTAAGAAGGCCCCACCGGGAAAGGCCTCTTTTCTTTTTAATTCCAAAGATGAGAGAATGGTGGGGATCTTAGAATTCTTTTGATTTAAAGTGGGAGGGTTAAGTCTTTTAGAAGCCCCCTGGGCAAGGAACTTGGCTCTATCTTTAGGCTGAGAATTGGGCTTCTTAGAATCCAAGGACTCTTTTAATTCCTGATCCATTTTGTGGGCCTCGAGGGCATGCTGATATGTGGATCTATTGGCAGACCTATTAAGGGCTTGATCATTGGGAGATCTAAGAGCCTCATTGTGTGCGGACCCATTGGCCTTAGGCCTAGAAGGGAAGGTTAGAAATAATCTCGTCGGAGAGGACTCCGGCAAATTAGGGCTGACGAACTTACTTTCCATTGCATTGAAGGTTTTGACCTTGACGATGGGTGCACCATTGGTGGCTTCCTTATTGGTCTTCACAGTCACCTTTTTTTCGTTTGGCAAATAAAATAGTTCACCAATCGCGAGCTTGTTCTTTTACCTCCTCTAGGGTTGTCGATATGCTAGCTTTATTTAACGGATTCATCTGATTTAATCTCAGGGAGTAGGATCAGATAGTGTCTGTGTGACCCAGACGCCCACAGTTTTTACAAAGCATTCCCTCCTCCTCAAAGAGAAGGGGTTGGGAGTGATAACCGATAGAGATCGAGGCTATGATGGGGGTGTCCAATAGGATTTGGACACAAATTCTTGTGTACCTGCATCTTAGAGTGGCTAATATGCATGCGCCTACCTTCAACAAATGCCTAATTTTCTTGCCGATTTGTTGAAGAATTAAGGCATCATAGAATTCTGTGGGCAAGTACGGCTGTCTGACCCAGATCGCTGTCGAGTCCATCTTGGACTTACTTGGTACGAAGTTGGGTTCACATTTCCTCACTGAAATGAAGCTTTTCACGACAAACCATGGTCCCCTATGTAGGAAAATTTATTGATTTTTTGGCTTGGAAAATTTGATGGTGAAGAACCCCATTCCTAGATCTATGACGCATAAGGACTCAGATGGCTTCTATAGGTCTTCCAGTTTCTTTTTTAGGTATTGGTGATTGAAATTTGTTCTGACGATTTTGATAATGATGGAGTGGCTCCATGGCGCGTACAGGCGCTGTTTGTCTTCCTCGGAGAGTAAGATTAATTTCCCGATGATTTCTAGAGCTTTGTCTTTGGCGGTAACAATGGTCCCCAAAGTGGGATTTGGGGTTTGAATTTTTCAGACGATAATGTCCTTAAAGGAAGGGGATACGTCCGTCATTAAAAATTTCTTTAGAGAATTAATGATTAGGGAATTTGATAACAAGGGAGGGGTGAGGGTTGCATCCATGGTCGAGTCAATGCCAAGGATGTGTGAGGGGGGGACTTTAGAGAGAATAAGGTATTTCTCTCTCTAAGAACTTTTTATAAGAATTATGCTCCCGCCATACTTGTGCAGTTGTGCTAGTGAAAGGTAGCTACATGTACCAAGTAAATTAGTTGGATTTTAATTTTTCATGCAAGAATTGGAAAAACATTAATTTTTGGATGTTAACCTTAAATTCAAGAACAAAATCAATTTTACGATTAGATTTTAATTATTACTATACTAGAGTACAATATTTGATAATTATTGTCTTGGACTAATTTGTGTGCACCTTGCCATATTTAATCATGTAAGACTCATGTGCAACATAAGAAATGGAATAAATCATTTTATATATACTAGTTTAACTGCGCATGCCTCGCGTGTTTAATTTTTGATTATTTTAAATTAGATAATTTTAATTATTTTAAATTAGAAATTTTATTTATTGTGAAGATTTTTTATAAAGTGTAAAAGTTTAAATCACTTCTCAAAGATTTTTCACACTTTAATATAATAATGTAAACATAAAATATATTTTATTGCAAATGTTGGAAAAAGTACTACAATATTGATATGGAACTGAAATTAATAATTATAATAAAATAGTCACAAATATTGTGTTGTGGCAAGCCACTGCCTTGAAAGTGATTTCGGCTCGACTCTGGTGTAAATCCTTCTACTTGGTCGCTCCCCAAGGTTCCACAGCTACTTCTAAACACGTGCACTCGTGGCTAAAAGTTTGGAGGTTGCTCAAAACTATTGCCCAAAAGTAGAGAACTTAGGAGGAAGATATTTTTATTTTACTTTGTTGGTGTGTGTTTTGTTCTCAAATAGAATGGCTCATATAGGTGAGGAACAAAGGATGTTACAAAAGTGAGTTAATGGTGAATTCAATGAATTAACTCCTCACCAAATGAATTCATCCGTTCAAGGAATGAAATAACTTATCAAGAATTATCTCATTAAATGAATTCTTACGTTCAAGAAGAATTGAAAAGATACAGTTACAAAAGAATCAAGAAGATACAATATTTTCTCACTATGTATCTTGTAAATATTTTTTATAACAATGTATTTGGACTTCTTTTTTTAGATAAGCTTAAAGAAACTTTAGATTTTGACTTTGCATTCTAACCATTTACTAAAAATGTTTTCAATCCCCCACAAATGCAAAGACAATAAAGAATAGAAACACTTTTGAAAAATTAAAAGGAGCATGTACTTAAGTGTCAATATCTTTCGATGTGAATTGACACGTAGTGATATGAGGCAACGACAAATATCCACAAAGTGAAGTACTCTTGAACTAGATGGACATAAGTTGAGACCCTCACAACATATACCATATCCTTGATTTTAAGCAACCTCCACAATATTACAAAGTACTTTTATGGTCATGCACACAAACCTTGGGTCTCATGAGTGCTTTAGTAAGATAACCCAAGTCTTTCATAAAAAGGTGATCAACCTTTTACACTCACGTAGGTGATCCATCAAGTATGTCTTATAGACCACCTTAAGGCTATGGATCATTAAGAGCAAAAATAAGCTCAACTTTATAATACACTATCTCAAGCCATAGGAATAGGATATGTAGTGTTTATTAATGGCCTATATGGCTTCATTTGACCGTAAATGGGTATCCACCATATTACCTCAATCCATGGGCTTTAGCCCCATCCTCCTCGATGATTTAAGGATCATTTTTCTAGTCAAACCCTTGGTCATAGGATCCGCCAAATTTCTTTCGGATCTTACATATTTCAAGGAAATAACATCATGTTTTAACAATTATTTAACTACACCATGTCTGATGCAAATATGTCTCTTTTTACCATTGTATATACTATTTTTAGCAATCCCAATTGCCGCCTATGAGTCACAATGTAAAGAAATTGGTGACATTTGTCTTCCCCATAAAGGCATATTTGTCAAAAGATTTCTTAGCCACTCAGCTTCTTGCCCTACCAACTCAAGAGCAATAAATTCAGATTTCATGATAAAATGTGCTATACAAGTCTGCTTTAAAGACTTTCACGAAATAGCACCTGAACCCAAAGTAAACACAATAGTCACTGGTCGAGATAACTTCATCATTGTCAGTAACCCAGTTTGCATCACAAAAACCTTCTAAAACAGCAGAAAATTTATTAAAATGCAAACATCAATCCATAGTACCTCTCAAGTACTTTAATAAGCGATGAAGATCATGCCAATATTCACTACTGGGATTATATCTACTCAATCTACTAACAACATAAACTATATCAGGCCGAGTATAGTTTATGAGAAATATTACACTCCCAATTATTTTAGCATATTCAATTTGAGAAACACTGAAATCTTTATTGTTTTTCAAGTGTATGCTAAGATCATAAGGAGTTCTCACTGAAACTACATCAAAACAATCAAATCTTTTCAACACCTTCTTAATATAATGAGACTGACACAGAGAAACCATTAACACTTCTTTTGATTTTAATTCCTAAAATCACATCAGCTTCTCCAAGATCTTTCATATCAAATTTAGAAAATAAAAATTTTTTAGTCTCATTTACAACATTCATATTAGGGCCAAAGATTAACATGGCATCCACATATAAACATATAATCACACAATTTGATCCTATCATTTTAGAATAAACACAATCAGATGAATTAATAACAAAGTCATTATTCATTAATATGAAATTAATTTTTTCATACCACTGCTTAGGTGCCTGCTTAAGTCCATATAAGGACTTTCTCAATTTGAATACTTTGTTGAAAAAAGTACTACAATATTGATAAGAAACTGAAATTAATAATTATAATAAAACAGTCACAAATGTTGTGCCATGGCAAGCCAATGCTTTGAAAGCGATTTCGGCCCAACTCCGGTGCAAATCCTTCTAGCTAGTCGCTCCCCAAGGTTGCACAGCTACTTCCAAACACGTGCACTCGTGACTAAAAGTTTGGAGGTTGCTCAAAATTATTGCCCAAAAGTAGAGAACTTAGGAGGAAGATATTTTTCTTTTACTTTGTTGGTGTGTGTTTTGTTCTCAAATAGAGTGGCTTATATAAGTGAGGACCAAAGGATGTTACAAGAGTGAGTTAATGGTGAATTGAATGAATTAACTCCTCACCAAATGAATTCATCTATTCAAGGAATGAAATAACTTATCAAGAATTATCTCATCAAATGAATTCTTACGTTCAAGAAGAATTGAAAAGATACAGTTACAAAAAAATTAAGAAGTTACATTATTTTTTCATAATGTATCTTGTAAATGTTTTTTTATAACAATGTATTTGAACTTCTCTTTTTGGATAAGCTTAAAGAAGCTTTAGACTTTGACTTTCCATTCTAAATATTTACTAAAAATGCTTTCAGTAAACACACACACACACACACACACATATATATATATATATATTACCACCAGAAGTTTCAAGTGGTTAATGGATCTTCACTTTTACGTTTATTGTGCAGTACTCTTTTCCTTGTTCTTAGAGGCTAACAGAAACGCATCGATTTGAATTGTATTTATAGATAATTAATTTTTTAATTTTTTTTATATTTAAAATCTTTCCATATTTTTAAAGTTGAATCTTCAGAAAATCTTTGATTACTTACTTAAAACTTTTAAAAATTTGATACTTCTAATATTTTTCTTATGGTAACGTTTCATATTTATTTTCAAATTTTTCAAATATTCTTAAAATCAACTTTAGTTGATTTATAATTCTTAAACTAATGAAAAAGATATTAGTTGTCATTAATTTTATGACTTATAATAAGGAAAGGTTCTACTATAAATATTTAACTAATTTTAACTCTTAAATATTAGAAAAATAGTGAAAAGACGATTTTATCTAAAGCAAAGACTTTTAATGAAGGACAAAAAGTTCAAACAATATTTCTAAGCCTCTTCACACTTGTTTTATATAGTCTATAAAGTATAGATATAGATATATAATACAATATTTGATAGTGCTGGTATTTGAGTTAGTTTTCATGCTCCCCATTCTCTTAGTTATATAAGATTTTTTTGCTACCCTAAAAAGGAATAAAATTAAAGTATATTATATTATAGAACAAAATCTGTTAATAGTAATAATCATACCTTAAAAAAGTTAAAAATGCACTGAGGAATAATATGAGTAACTGGTACATACATATACCTTCACTCACTCAGGACAATCCCTCAGTTTCTGCAAGCTATAATGCCTTGTTGGGCAACTGAAATAGGCTAAGAATAGCCGACCTTATATGGACATCTGTAGCACAACCTTGGCACAAAATGATAATGTGGTTAGCAGGATAAAGCAGACTATTTACTAAGGAGAGGATAACGAGACATTTTTGTGTGATAGCCAAGTCACGAAGACACAGTTTGTTGAGATTATAGAAGTGTTGAGATTGTACAAATTAGCATTAGTGAAAACAGTTAACAGTTAACATTTTTTCTGTTTCATTGTATTGGTTACTTTTGCATTGCCTAACCGATTGGATGAGCTGGTTGAAGTTAGTTGTAACAACTTGCCAGCTCAGCTAGCTAAGAGGATGACAACTAGGTGTCTCACCCCTTTTTTCGCTCGAGGGTCCGAGGTCGAAGGATTTTTCCAATTAAATTGACGGTTTTGAATAGGGATTATTTTAGTTATAGAGTCGTCACTTGAAATTGAGTTATGGTGTTCCAAGTCACCTTATTGAATCCCTAATCAAAAGGAAATGACTCTTTGTTGGTCTGAAAAAACAGAAGACCGGATGAGGAATTCTGTTGATCGAGGGGAAGGTGTGAGGCACCCCTCGAGTCCCGTGGTTCTAGCACGGTCGCTTTTACTGACTTATACATAACTAAAACTATTTAATAAATTATGTTAAGCCCTAAATTCACTCATTTTTATTATATTGAAACTATTTAAAACTCATGTATTAAAATAAATTAATGAAAGTTATTTTTTAGAAAAATATTTGACAAGGTGCATTACTGCATCCTTGAATTTTAAAATGTCTCAGAAAGATGCTTACACTGCATTCTTAATTAAGACGAATATTTTTAAACGTGCCAAACCTTGCCTAGCGTTAAAGGCGCTAGTTTGTCTCTTGTAAACTCGAGACGATTTTGTCTCACATCTTTTCTATTTTAGTTAATCACAAAAATAATAGTATTTTTTTAACGAAATAAATAGATAAATAAATAAATTAAGAATGTTATTTTCATAACCAAAAATAAATTAACTTTGAAGTTCCTTTTTATTTTAACTTTAGTTAGAAGAATTTATGGCCAACCAAATATTTCTTATTAATTAATTTTTTTTTTATAAATTTAAAATTACGATGATAAAATAAGTTTGTTAAACAAAAATTTCTTCACCACAAGAAGTCTAGCAAGATTTGCACCAATATGTTACTAACCCAAAATATATATATATATATATATATATAAACTATAGCTGTCAAGTGGGCCGGGTCGAGCCAACCCGGAACCGGCCCGTGTTATTTAATCGGGTTGAGGGCCGGGCCGGGCTGGGTTGGGGTCTAAGTGGGCTGGGTCGGATCGGGCCCAATAGTAAAAAAATCAAAACCACCCTAACCCGGCCTACTTAACCCAACCCGGTCAAACCCACCTAAACCCAATCAAACTCATTTAAAAAACCGGTCAAAAATATAAAAAAAAACTTTTTTTCAATATACATTATATATACCCACCTATATACATTATAAATACGTTAAACAATATATATACACTAATATATAGTATATACTACATTAGAATTTAAAAAATATATATACATATACACAATTACACATATATACGCACCATCCAAATATATATGTACTACTTTAAACTTTAAAGTTTAAATAAAATATACTACAATATATATATATATATATATATATAATTATATATATATACACATGTATACGTTAATTATACACGTCTATAGAAGATCTATTTACATATATACACTCTAATCTATGTATATGTAATACTTTAAATGAAATATACTATAATATATAAACATTACAATATATATTTTTATAGTTATATACTAATTTATCAAAACATATACACATGTATACGTTAAATATACACGTCTATAGAAGATCTATTCACATATATACACTCTATTCTATGTATATGTAATACTTTAAATGAGATATACTACAATATATATACATTACAATATATATTTGTATAGTTATATACTAATTTATAAAATATATACACATGTATACGTTAAATATACACGTCTATAGAAGATCCATTCACATATATACACTCTAATCTATGTATATGTAATACTTTAAATGAAATATACTATAATATATATA
>NC_061122.1:12273675-12285652 GCF_002878395.1 Capsicum annuum
CGCACCATTCAATGTATATATACTACTACTTATAAAATATACTACATTATATATACATTACAATATATATAGATATACTTATATACTAATTTATAAAACATATATACATGTATACGTTAAATATACACTTTTATAGAAGATATATGCAGAAAAATATACAAAACATATGCTACTTAATATAATAAATTAATAATATTTGGTAGTAAATTAATAATATATTAGAAGTAAGTTTTTAATTTAAAGTAGAAAACTAGAGATTCAATTTAAAATTTTAAATCGTTAAATGAAAAAAAATAAAAATCAAGGACTAAGGAGTGAATGAATTTGGGGAATTTTATTGATTGCAAAATGATCCAAAATTTATAATTTACATGAATGAAAAATCTATAAATTATGCATCATTTTTTCCAACTCATTCATGTTAATATTAATTGGAACTTGCATAGGATAGTCGAAGTCAACGGGGGCAAAACCATGCATTGGACTTGATTCTGCTGAGTTCTCCCGTGAAGTCATAATTTCTTCAAGTTTCAGCTCGTCGCTCGGCTCCGGTTCCATTCCTTGGTTTCTTCTTTCCGCTCTAATCCAATCTCTGAGGCAAACTAGAACATTCATTGCATTGCCTCCCAATGAGTGTCGGTTGTCTCCAAGCTGCTGTCGTCCCTGACTAAAGGCGCTCTCTGATGCAACGGTTGACATTGTAACATTCAAGATATCTCTAGCTAATCTTGAAAGCACAGGATATTATGTTTCATTACTCTTCCACCAATCCAACGTGCTGATCCGTCGTCTGCGATCCTCTGGTGTCGTCCGAAGATAATACTTCAGCTCTTCCAGATAAGTTGATGTGTAAGTTCTCTCATCAACACTGTTCCAACAATTTAAATCATAAAACGAATCAGAAAAAACACTATGTGCCAGCCTTTTAGAAGATGATGGCTCCTCGGGAGAATGAGAAGTGACAGTTGGAGTGATATTTGTAGGTATGACTAAATCAAATAAATCAGCATAGTGATTATATAATTTTTCTATGTAATCCTTTGCATCCCGTAGCCGTCCACAAATCAGGTTGTACTTGTTCAAAATCATAGTTAGTATTTATTTCTAAGTTAGTATAATTAAGAGTACTAAAGTGACATATATGGTTATATTTCATGCACGGATTTAGCAGCACCAACCAAGTAAATAGGGGCAATCAGGAAAAAATATTTTTTAAATTTCGCAACATAGCGCCAACAGCTTCTTTGTAACCTTCTTTATTTTTATATTCTTTGAGCAAACCAGAAATATCGGCTATATATGCCAAAATATTACAAACAGTAGGATAATAAGCACCGGAAAATTCAACCGTAGCTACATAAAATTTTTCTAAAAACTTAACAAGATCATTAATTACAACCCAATCAGAATTATGTAGCATGCAATCAGCAGAATCAGCAAATGAACCGCAATGTTGGTTAAAAGCTAGTATAATACGAATGCTATATTTATAACAAGTTTTTAAAAATTCATACGTAGAATTCCATCTAGTATCAATTTCCTCAGGCATCAAAATCGGTGTAAGCCCATTTTATTGACATTTAACTTTAAATTCTCTAATTCTCGATCTACGATTATTTCCTTGAATAAAACCAACGGCAAGACTAATTTTTTCAATATAAAGCTCAAAAAACTCAAGACCATCTTTTACAATTAAATTATATATATGACATGCACACTTAATATGAAAAATTTCAGGCAAGGGCGGAGATAGCGTAGATTTTATTTTTGTTATAGCAGTCTTATTGTTAGAAGTATCATCAAAAGCAATACATAAAATTTTATTTTCGATACCATAATATCCGACAATTTTAACAATAGAATCAGCAATAAATTGTCTAGTATGTTTACGATCTTCATCATATAAAAAAGCAAGAATACGTTTTTGCATCACGAAATTACTATCCATCCAATGACAAGTAACGGTTAAATAATCATTTTTATTTACATCACGACCAAGATCAGAAGTTAGGGACAATCTACATTGAATATTTTTTAACAATGTTGATAAATAAAAACAATATTGTGAATGGAGTCTAAAAATATCAGACCGACAAGTAGTTCTAGGAATACCGTTAAACATAGGATTATAAATTGCTTGTATATAACGAATAAAGGCATCAGAAGAAGGAAAACTAAAAGGCAAACAACCCACAGCTACCATTTTAGCTATTTCTTCCCTGTCCCTCAATTTATTATACTTCTTCGCTACGTGACCGGTTACTGGGTCCATTCTAGTTTGCGTTGACCCACCAACATCCCCACCACCTTTTGCAATATTTAACTCTCTTTTGTGATCTTCAGCTACATGTCTCATTAACGTACCCGTACCCCTTGCTTGCCTCCACTTCTATGCTTATATATTTGTTGACAAATATTGCATTGCACCTCAATATCTGATATACGTTCCAAAAATTGTCATGCAATACTAGTTCTTTTACGAGGTTTTGGGGCACTGGGAGGATGGGAAAGGAGATTAACTGATTCAGATCTAACGATAGCATCTCCTACTGTGGGTGTCTCAGCAATATTTTTATTATCTTCGTCTAAATTAACCGCATCTACTTTTCTTCTTCTATACCGTAATTTTCCTGAGCTTCTACATAATCCATATCGTGAGCACCTACACCTATTTCTTCCTCAAAAGGTGTACCAAGCGATACAGGAGGCGAAGATACACGGGTATATCTACTACTTGACCTACCTCTACCGCTAGTAATTCGCTTTTTACTACCACTACCGCTTCCGGGACAAAAAAATTTTAACATCTTTAGTAGCGAGGTTTCTTAATTTATCCATAATATAAATTAAATTAAACTAAAAATATTCAAAATACACAAATATAATAAAATTAAATATTAAACAATTAATACAGTAAATAAAAATTAAACGTAAGAGATGAAACGACAATACCAAATTTTGGAAGTATCCGAAGATTACGACTTTAGAAACTTCCGCTCGTACTTTGTAAACGAAAAATTAAAAAATTAAAGTGAACACTTTAAGAAATTAAATATATTGAATATTTGAGAATTGAGATTTGAGAGAGAATGAGATTTGAGAGAGTGAAAAATTGTGTGAAAAATGATTTGAAGTGGTAGGGTATTTATAGATTTTTTTTTTGGATTAAAAAATATTTTTTAAAGTTTTTTTTTTTTTTAATAAATGGGCCCAAACTAGCTGTTTGGACCCAAAAACGGCTATATAGCCGTTGGGCCAATGGCTAGTTTGGCCCAAAAGCTAAAATATCTTCTTTTTTTTTTAATTTTTCTGGGCCGGGCCGGGCCGAGCCGGTTAACCGGCGGGCCTGGACCGGGCTTGGTCCGGGCCGGGTTAGCTGGGTCCATTTTAAAAAATAACCAACCCGGGACCTGGAACCCTAAAGCCCTAGGGCTTACCGGGTCGGGTCAAATCGGGCCGGGTTAGGTACGAGGGCCTGGTCGGGCCGGCCCACTTGACACCCCTAATATAAACTAAAAGAACAATAGACCTTTTGGAGTCTCAATAGAAAGCAAATTCGAAACAATTTTTTTCACATCTTTTCACGCCTCATGCTAATGAAAATTTCTATATAACTCACATATATTAGAGCCTAATAATTTTATGTGAAGTGGCTAGTGATTCCATATTTAAGAATATACTTAATTAGTATAAGTTATCACACGTACTATTCTATTTATGCAAATGCAAAGACTCATAAAATATATATATATTTTTTATCCGAGCACTAATGCAATTCTTCATGAATACCATATTTTCTATATATCAAATTCACACTTCTAGAATAATAATACATTACAATAATAACTATCCAAACAAACTATCACAGTAAAACACACACTTATAACATAATAATATAATACAATAAAAATCATTCAAACAACGATGGCAATAACAACGTATACAATACACTAACTTCTTCAATTTGCATAAATAACTAAACATGCGACTCGTGGAAATAAAACTCATATAAGCAATCATTCTGGCCTATTGAATAATATACAGATCCACTTAATAACACCATTCATGCTTTGATTCACGACAAATTTATAAAATATAATACAAGAATGGATAAAAACCTGTATTACAAATTAAAACAAGTATCGAAGCCAAAAAGTCGTCAGCAAAAATTTGAACAGAAATTCCAACTTCAAACCTTCACTTTTCTCCCTTTTGTTTTGATTTCTTTTTTTTTTACTGATATTCTCTCTTTGTTTTTTTTTCTCTCTGTGTTTTCTCTAAAAAAAAATTTTACTGTCAAGTATCTGATAATTAATGTAGTCATGTACGTTAAAATTTAGGAGAGGGAGTTCTTAAGTATAGGGATTTTTTTTTTGGGGGGGGGGGGGGGGGGGGGGAGGAGAATGGGGGAATTAGTTATCTATTAGGATAGGATTTGTTTGAATTTTGAAAAAATACTATTTTTGTATTATTTTTTTTAAAGAAGATAATAATAATAATAACCAATAAAAATAATAAATTAAATAATAATAATAATAATAATTAATTAATTTTTATATTTAAAAACAATACAATAAAAGTTTAAGACTAGCTAAAAATAAATATAATTTAAATAGTACTAAAACTACTAACTTATGTATTTAAAAAAAGAAAAATATTTTTTTAAATTTTTATATTATTTTTTAAAAATTGAAATAAAAATAAAATAATATCCTAAAATTAAATTCATTATAAAAAAAATAAAAATTAAAATAATATCGAACCAAATATAAATATTTAATATTGAAAAATATATTTATTAAACATGGGGAGGGTCAAAATCACGTGTCTAAATTTTGCCTCTCTTTATTTGAAATCTCGAAGAGTTTTCATACAAAGACGTAGACTAAGAGATAATTTTGGCCTTCCGGTTATTCTAAAAGTGAAGATAAAATAAAATAAAATATGTGACCGAGTCCTAGTTTTGGACCGCCTACATATCTCGGGTTTTAAGAGAATCAGGTCACATGTAATTCAAAGGTAAAAAGTGAGAGAAAGAAATAAAGGTCAAGTGAGATTCCGCCGAGGTTCGGGTTTACATCTTCTACTTTTACATTCAAATGACTAACAAAATCAAAAATGAAAAATACAAGTGAAAATTACAATCTCTAGAATCTTGATTCTAATCTTCATGACTTGAACTTGAAAATCTTCATCCTATTCTTCAGGCGGGCTCTTAACTTGATATTTCTTCACCCTGTTCTTTAGGCGGGCTCCCGACTTATTGTTTCTTCACTCTATTCTTCAGGAGGGCACCTAACTTGTCGTTTCTTCACCTGGTTCTTTAGGCGGGCTCCTGGACTTTTTTTTTCTTCACCCTATTCTTTAGGCGGGCTCCTGAATTTTCTTTTCTGATTTTTCAAAATATGCTCCTGAACTCAAAATAAAAGGTGAAACAGAAAAATAACATCTCATTCTTCAGGAGGGCCCTGGACATAAAATAAATTTTCATTCTTAATAAGGGTCCTATCCCATTCTTCAGGAGGGTCCTGAGTAGAAAGTAAAATTCAATAAACACGAATAAAATTTTTACCCAGTTTGTACTAGAAAATTTTGTAAGCATCATAAGATTACAATTTTTGAAAAGTACAAAAAGAGTGTGAATCAAAACCCTACTAAAGAAATGTGTCTCGTCAGAGTAAAACTGATGACCAAAATTAGGAAATGTGTCTCCTAAGAGTTAAATTGAAGGACTCGACTAGAAAGTGCGTCTTGTAGGCGTGAATGTTCAAGTTAGGAAGTGTTTCACCTAACAAAAAAAAACTGAATTATTCAGATTAGGAAATGCGTCTCGTAAGGATTAAATGAAATGACTCGACTAGAAAGTTCATCTTCTAGGAGTGAATGTTCAAGTTAGGAAGTGTTTCACCTGACAAATAAAAACTGACTTATTCAGACTAGGAAGTGTTTCTCCTAGGGGTAAAATGAAATGACTCGACTAGAAAGTGCGTCTTCTAGAAATTAATCTTCAAGTTAGGAAGTGCTTCACCTAACAAATAAAAACTGACTTATTCAGATTAGGAAGTGCTTCTCCTGGGGTTAAATGAAATGACTCGACTAGAAAGTGCGTCTTCTAGGAGTGATGGTTCAAGTTAGGAAGTACATAACCTAACAAATGAAACTTGAATTATCCAGACTAGGAAGTGCGTCTCCCAAGGGTTGAATGAAATGACTCAACTAGAAAGTGTGTCTTCTAGGAGTGATAGTTCAAGTTAGAAAGTGCATCACCTAACAAATGAAACTTGAATTATCCAGACTAGAAAGTGCGTCTCCTAGGGGTTGAATGAAATGACTCAACTAGAAAGTGCGTCTTCTAGGAGTGATGGTTCAAGTTAGGAAGTGCATCACCTAAAAAATGAAACTTGAATTATCTAGACTAGGAAATGCGTCTCCTAGGGGTTGAATGAAATGACTCGACTAGAAAGTGCATCTTCTAGGAGTGAAGGTTCAAATTAGGAAGTGTGTCATCTAATGAATAAAACTTGAATTACCCCATACTAGGAAGTGTATCTCCTAGGGAATAAATGAAATGACTCGACTAGAAAGTGCGTCTTCTAGAAGTGATGGTTCAAGCTAGGAAGTGTGTTACCAACACATGAAAACTAACATACCTTGACTAGGAAGTGCGTCTCCTAGGAATTAAATGAAAAAGACTTGACTAGAAAGTGTTTCTTCTAGGAGTGAATGTTAAAGTTAGGAAGTGTGTCACCTAACAAATGAAAACTGACTTATTCAAACTAGGAAGTGTGTCTCCTAGGAATTAAATGAAATGACTCAACTAGAAAGTGTTTCTTCTAGGAGTGAATATTCAAGTTAGGAAGTGTGTCACCTAACAAATAAAACTGACATACCTTGACTAGGAAGTGCGTCTTCTAGAGGTTAAATGAAATCACTCTACTAGAAAGTGCGTCTTCTAAGAGTGAATATTCAAGTTAGGAAGTGCGTCACCTAACAAATAAAACCTGACTTACTCAGACTAGGAAGTACATCTCCTAGGAATTAAATGAAATGACTCGACTAAAAAGTGCTTCTTCTAGGAGTAAATGTTCAATTTAGGAAGTGTGTCGCCTAACAAATAAAACTGACATACCTTGACTAGGAAGTGCATCTCCTAGAGGTTAAATGAAATCACTCTACTAGAAAGTGCGTCTTCTAGGAGTGAATGTTCAAGTTAGGAAGTGTGAAAGCTAACAAATGAAAACTGACTTATTCAGTCTAGGAAGTGCATCTCCTAGGAATTAAATGAAATGACTCGACTAGAAAGTGTTTCTTCTAGGAGTGAATGTTCAAGCTAGGAAGTGTGTTACCAAACCCATCAAAACTGGCATACCCTGACTAGGAAGTGCGTCTCTTAGGGTTAAAATGATGGGTTTTTACCATTATTGTGATTACCAATATTGCTTCTTGCATTTGCAGAAGTGAGAAATTGCAGATTTTAAAATTTAAGCTTTGAAACCTTTGATTTGAAGGTAACATGTTTTTGTTTTATATAAAGAAAACTTTTTAATTTAAAAAAATACGGTGGCTAATTTGTGGCATTCGGCTATTGAGGTGATCTTTTGCACTTGTCATGCCCAACTCCATTGCAAAACATTGATAGGTATTATTGACTTGTTGTAGTATTGACCCCAAATTCTGACTACTAAACTATTTTAAGTCAAATCATATTTCTCTTGCATAATATCTCAGGATTTAACTTTTCATATACCTTTTATCTTTCAACGAGCCAAAAATTGTCAATTCATGACCATTCTGAGTACTTTATTATACTTTGAAGTATTGTCTTTGCACGTCGACCCTTTGTCTTGCTTTTTACCATTGAAGAAGTTGGTAGTAAGTTTGGAGCTCTTTCTCACTTGACCTAACATGAATTTGACTCAAAAACACACAAAAGACAACAAAAATTTTCGTTTGATGATAAGGACACAAAAAATCAAAAAGAAAAATAAAAAGAAAAATAAAAAGACAATAGGCATCTCTTTTTCAAAACAAAAAGAAAAACTTATCTGAATGTGGAAATCGATTCGGGTGATTATGACATGCATTTTGAATAAAACAACCATATCTACCTACACTAATCATTACAACATTTGTCCATTTATTGAACTTTAAATTAGGTCAATCTTGAACTTGTTCCTTCTGGATAACAAACCTCCTTCGGCTAGTGGCACCTCAATGGATTTCCAACGAGCCTATCTTATTTTCATTTTTTTCTCAACTTGCAGTTGCCTTATGGTGCCCAAAAGGATTTTCACCAATAAGACTCTCATTTTCATTCACTTTTTCTTTTAAGTAAACACCCAAAATATAAATATCATGCACCCATAACATGTTTAGCCTTGACATTCTCAAAGATTGATCTGAGGGTCTTTCTTTGGTTGTAACTTGACTTTTAGACTGGGTTAGAAAGAAAGGTCGGCGTGAAGCTCAAAATTTATACAACATTGGGTAAAGCATACAACTTTTGAAATCAACTCTTTTTAAGGAAATAAACTTTTTCCTCGGTTTCATTCTATTCTGGGTAATTTGAATTTTCTTTTGGTTGGACCGAACCCCAGAGTAGGGTTGCCTACGTATCTTGTCATAGAAAGAATCAGGTCAAACGTAGTTCAGGACTTATTCTTCTGCTTGATTCTGATTTCTTCTTCTTTTTTTTCAGTTGTTCTTGACTCTTTTTCTCTTTTCTTTTTTGTTGCCACAAATTTTTTTATTTTTTTTGACTCTTTTGCTTGACTTATTTTATTTTTTTGAGCTTTGCTGACTATATCTTGATTCCAAAAGAGGAGTATGAAAGAAAATAACACTAGAGTTCAAATGAGGTAAACAAAGGATGACACAATGTTTGAATAGCAGAATAAATGTCTTCGTCATGTTAATTCTTGAAAATGCAAGTACATAACATGCAATATGAAAGTGGGAGTTGAAGAACATATGTGACACTCTAACAACACTAACTTTAACTGAGTATGAATGCCACTTTTTTTTTACACTTGTTCAGCATACTACTCCACCTTTGTAGTACATCCCTCACATCGAATGATCCATGCTTTTGTAGAGTTAATTTTATTTCTGTTTCTATTGAATAGGGATCTTGCATCCACTATTTGACCTAATTGAGACATGTCTTTCAATTAATGACCAAGTTATTCTTGTGATTCTCAAAATAATTGCCTTAATTTTCAAAAAAGGCTATGACTTGGTCACCAAATGTTTCAACACTCTACCTATTATCTCAGATGTTTTTTCTAACTTTACCCCTCTGATTCAAAGTTTATGCTCAAATTGAATTTTAAGATCTGGCTGAAAATTCCACAAGTATATCATATCACTGAAATTGCCACAGAAGAAAAAATTGTGTATAGAGAAAGAAAGAAAAAAACATATATTTAAATAAGAAAAATAAAAGGGACACATATTTTATTGAAAGAAAAGATAGAAGGGTTTAAACTCAACAATAAGAAAATAAGACAACATAGATCCTGAACAACAACCCTTAAATTATTCAAAAAACAGAAGAAAAACAAAACAGACTACCAAAACTCCTTCGTGGAGAGAAAAATAACTTCTAAATTACCGAGCTTGACATTTGGCCATTGATTTGCACTTCAGTATTAATGGGGTCTCCACAATCATTACTACATCATCCATTTTTCTTCTTGACCCCAAAAGTATCCTGAACTATTCTGAATTTTCACTATCAAATTCTCTCCAAATTAAGCCATTAGCAGTTTCTCTTTTTCTCTGTTCCTCTTAGTTGATTACATAACCTTTTCAGATGAGCCAAAGGATCACCACGTCCCTCGTACATGTCCAACTTTGATATTTTTAACTCTAAACGCAAGTGAATATTATGAAACATGTACAAATCCCTGTAAGAAACACTCTTTTCTTCTTCCACTACTTACATGTTTCTCATATTTTGCTCCAAAATTCTTATTTCCCTAGCCATTTCTTCTTATTCCTCATTTCTAATAGTCTATTCCACCTCATCTCAGATCCTATATCATTTTCTGTGGGATATCTTGCCTTTTCTTTGGATCTGGAGTTGTATGAACGAGAAGCCAACTAAGCCACAAACCAACCACCTTAACACTATTTTGATTTTGGTAAAAACTAATGTGTCAAAGTTCAATTTTTTTTAAGATCATCGAATCCATGAAGGACTGCCTACGTAACTCATTAAGATGAGAATCAGGTGAGCGTAGTTCGTGAAATATATGTCGTACAAAACTCAGCTTCAAGACCCCTAAAGGTTTAGGGCTGTTAAGATTTATATATATTTTTTATTTTGTAAAACCTTTGCCTCATGATCCCTAAAGATTCAGGGCTATTAAGATATATAAAAATTGAACTTTAGGATTAGAAAAATAATTATGAAAATAATCATATTTTAAAAATATTTCCCAATAAATCTATAAATAATTTTTCAAAAGATAGGATCGTACCCGAAAAGGGGCTTCCTACGTATCTCGAAAAATAGTGAGAATCAGACCCTCGTAGTTCATGAAGACTGTAAAACTATATTGTTGTATATTTAAAAACAAAAATCTCTATTTTAAAAAAATAAAAAAATTTCTTTGAAAAATGATTCACTAAATTTGAGGATAATTTAATCTCTTGCATTTTAAAGTTGCCTAAAGCTGGTCAACAAACAAATAGCTTTCCAAAGAAATGTCAAAGAGCACGTAGGATGAACATGTTGGTCTTTATACTGTAAGTCACCTGTCCTACACAGACACGATCCATGTGTTGAATTTCGCTAAGTCAAATACATATAATGCAAATAAAGCGGCACCTAATAGGGATAACCAGATTCTGAATTTTCAGTTCTTCTAAGTTTAAGCCTAATAAGGATAGGTGTCTAGACTGGCTTACCCAAGCGGACACCCGAGCCAAAGAGGGAAAACTTGGTTGGTAGCAGGGCAACACCGCCTTCGTTGCCGATCCGAACCCTACCTAACATGTGTGACTATAATCCTTCACCAGGTGCCTTGACTCCGGCTATCTCAAAAAGAAACTAGGATGCATGCGCTACATTCCTTCTATCCTATTTTAGAGACTCATAGGGGGTGCACAAGAGAAGACAGTAAATAATACAATTCAATCGATATCAAAGCGGTAAATAAGTGACAAGTAGCACATAAGGCCAACAAACACAATATCAACAACAATTAAAGCAATTTTAAAGTCAATATAAAAAGCTCGAATACTTATTATTCTCCAGTGGAATCGCCAGAAATGTCACATCCCTTTTTTCACTCGAGGGTCCGAGGTCGAAGGATTTTTCCAATTAAAGTGACGATTTTAAATAGGGATTATTTTAGTTATAGAGTCGCCACTTGGAATTGATTTATGGTGTTCCAAGTCACCTTATTGAATCCCTAATCAAAAGGAAATGACTCTTTGTTGGTCTGCAAAAATAGAAGACCGGGTAAGAAATTTTGTTGACCGAGGGAAAGGTGTGAGGCACCCCTCAAGTCCCGTGGTTCTATCACGGTTGCTTTTATTGACTTATACTTAACTAAAACTATTTAATAAATTATGTTAAGCCCTAAATTCACTCATTTTTATTATATTGAAACTATTTAAAACTCTTGTATTAAAATAAATCAATGAAAGTTATTTTTTAGAAAAATATTTGACAAGGTGCATTACTGCATCCCTGAATTTTAAAATGTCTCAGAAAGATGCGTACACTGCATTCTTAATTGAGACAAATATTTTTAAATATGCCAAACCTTGCCTAGAGTTAAAGACGTTGGTTTGTCTCTTGTAAACTCGAGATGATTTTGTCTCACATCTTCTCTATTTTAGTTAATCACAAAAATAATAGTATTTTTTTAACGAAATAAATAGATAAATAAATAAATTAAAAATGTTATTTTCATAACCAAAAATAAATTAACTTTGAAATTCCTTTTTATTTTAACTTTAGTTA
>NC_061122.1:12285752-12367769 GCF_002878395.1 Capsicum annuum
ACAACAAACCCAGTGTATTCCCACCTGGTGGGGTCTGGGGGGTAGGATGTACGCAGTCCATACCTCTACCTCTGAAGAAGTAGAAAGGCTGTTTCCGATAGACCCCCGGCTCTCTCAATAGAAAACAAATTCGAAACAATTTTTTTCACATCTTTTCACGCCTCATGCTAATGAAAATTTTTATTATTACTCACATATATTAAGAGCTTAATAATTTTATGTGAAGAGGCTAGAGATTCCATAGTTAAGAATATACTTAATTAGTATAAGTTATCACACGTACTATTATATTTATGCAAATGCAAAGACTCATAACATATATATATATTTTTTATCCGAGCACTGATGCAATTCTTCATGAATACCATATTTTCTATATATCAAATTCACACTTCTAGAATAATAATACAATACAATAACAACTATCCAAACAAACTATCACAGTAAAACACACACTTATAACATAATAATATAATACAATAAAAATCATTCAAACAACAACGGCAATAACATCGTATACAACACACTAACTTCTTCGACTTGCATAAATAACTAAACATGCGACTCATGAAAATAAAACTCATATAAGCAATCATTCTGGCCTATTGAATAATACACAGATCCACTTAATAACACCATTCATGATTTGATTCACGACAAATTTATTAAATATAATACAAGAATGGATAAAAATCTGTATTACAAATTAAAACAAGTATCGAAGCCAGAACGTCGTCACCGAAAACTTGAAGAGAAATTCCAACTTCAAACCTTCACTTTTCTCCCTTTTGTTTTGATTTCTTTTTTTTAATGATATTCTTTCTTTGTTTTTTATTTTCTCTCTGTGTTTTCTCTAAAAAAAATTTTACTGTCAAGTATCTGATAATAAATGTAGTCATGTACGTTGAAATCTGGGAGAGGGAGTCCTTAGGTAGAGGAATTTTTTATTTTTTATTTTTTTTTGGAGGGGGGGGAGAGGAATGGGGGAGTAGTTATCTATTAGGATAGGATTTTTTTAAATTTTTGTTTTTGAAAAAGATAATAATAATAATAACCAATAAAAATAATAATAATAAAAAATAATATAATAATAACTAATTAATTTTTTTATTTAAAAAAAATACAATAAAAGTTTAAGACTAGCCAAAAATAAATATAATTAAAATTGTACTAAAACTACTAACTTATGTATTTAAAAAAAGAAATATATTTTTAAAAATTTTATATTATTTTTTAAAAATTGGAATAAAAATAAAATAATATCCTAAAATGAAATTCATTATAAAAAAAATAAAAATTAAAATAATATCGAACCAAATATAAATATTTAATATCGAAAAATATATATATTAAACATGGGGAGGGTCAAAATCACGTGTCTACACTAGGTAGCTTCTAGATGATTATAGAATGATTAGATCTACTCTATAAATATCTCCTAAGTCAGTCATATGAGAGATTGAATAACTGTATTTTCCTTCTACATCAATGAAAATCTCTGATTTCTCTCTTATTTTCTCCTCTTCTCTTCAACTGTAAGGACCATATGTGAGATTCTAGTGTAGTTTTTGACATGGTATCAGAGCATCCATGTGATTGTAGGTGCAAGCAGATTGACATTCAACTGAATAAGAGTTTAGATCTCTGAATTCTTAGCTGAAGCATCAGTTCTATTAGGTTCATCTGAGTTGTTTTGTCTGCAATTGTGTGGATATCTTAGACTATTGAGAGTATAGCTTAGAACAACGTGGAATTTAACTATTTTTTGAAGAATAATGATGGCACCTAAGATAGACTCTAGTGATCCATTGTACATAGGGGCATCAGAAGTTTCTGGTACTATATTGATCCCAATCAAACTTACTGGTTCAGAAAATTATGGAGAATAGAGACGTTCAATGTAAATTTCTTTGTTAGGAAAGAGGAAATTTGACTTTGTAACTGGAGCATGTAGTAAGGATAACTATAGAGAAGAACTACATGAGCAGTAGGAAACTTGTAATGCAATTATGCTCTCTTGGTTGATGAGCTCTGTTAGTGCAAAATTATTATTTGGGATTATGTATTCAACAAGTGAATTCGAAGTGTGGAAGGATTTGAAGGAGAGATTTGACAAGGTGAACCGTATGAGATTATATCAACTACACAAGGAAATCAGTACTTTAGCACAAGGAACTAATTCTATGGTAACTTACTTCACAAGGTTGAAGAACCTATGGAATGAGTAGATGCAGTGGTTCCAGCACCATCATGTAATTGTCGAAAATCGAGAGACTATGCAGATCACCTATATGAATTAAGTTTGATTCAATTTTTAAGTGGTTTCAATGATTCATATGACTCAACAAGGAGGCAGATTTTGCTGAATGGTGTTACACCTATACTTAATCAGGCATATCCCATGATAATGGAGGAAGAAATAAAATACTTGAATTGTGGAGCTGCTGCTATTGAGAAGACAGATCTTATCTCAATGCAGGTAAATAGAGGACAGAACTCAATAAGCACAAGTCATGGGCATCAAGGATACAAAGGAAGAAAATGTGACTACAGTCATTTTACTAGCCAAACAAGAGAAAATTGTTATAAGCTGATAGGCTATCCAAATGAGTGGAAGCAAAAGAGGAAGAACAGCTATAATAATGAAGGCTTAAGAGGATATAATTAGGGATTTGGAAGAAATAATGGACATGGAAATCGGTATATAGGTCACTTTAATTCACAAACTAACTTTACTGATGCAGGATATCATGATTCACCTGATCATGAACGCAGCAAAGAAATCAATAATGCTCCTTCAGTCAAGGGACAGGCTTTCACTGATGAAGAATATAAACAGATTATGAAGATATTGAACAAGGATTTCCCAGATATAAAGCAAGCAAACATGTCAGGTATAGTTGCATGTTCATTATCTCATATTACATCACAATAATGGATAGTAGACTCTGTTGCTGCTCATCATATAGTTGCAAATGAGACTGTGTTGTCAACTAGCAAAGTAGTTAGAACAGGAATGGACAAGGAGAACTTACCTAATGGTGCCGAAGTTGAGATTTCACATATTGAAAATGCTATGATTTTTCAAAATGTAACCTTGAAAGATGTGTTGTGTGTTCTTGACTTCAAGCTCAATTTGTTATCAGTATCCAAGATCACTAGATAGTTGTCTTGTTTTATATTCTTTTACCCTGACTTCTGTGTGTTCCAGGGCCTCTACAGTGGCAGGTTGAGGGGGATTGCTAGAGAAAGAGGAGCTTATATATCTTGAGAAGTGAATATGAAGGTGGATACTCATCAGAGGGAAAAAAGAAGGAAGGAAATCTAGTAGCAGAGGTTTTTATGAAGTACATCAGCCTTTGGCATAGAATACTTCGACATCCATCTGTTCAAGTACTGAAATCTTTAGATCTTGTGCATCATAATAAGGACATAGAGTTGCTGAATAAGTGTTACATATGTCCATTGGCCAAACAAACCAGGTTGACATTTCCTGTTAGTGGTACTAAATCTACTGCATATTTTGACATTGTACATATGGATCTTTGGGGACCTAATAAAACTTCAACTTTTGATAAGAAGTTCTATTTATTAATAATTGTGGATGATTACAGTAGATACACTTGGGTACATTTATTGCAATTGAAATCTAAAACTATCACGTCTCTTAAAGGTTTCTTGATAATGATTAGAACTTAGTTTGGGACTACTGTCAAGACCATAAGGTCAGACAATGGGACAGAGTTTTTTAACTCAAAATGCTCAGACTTGTTCACTTTCTTGGGTATTTTACATCAAAGTAGTTGTCCTCACACACTACAATAAAATGGTATGGTTGAGAGAAAACACAAACAAATTTTAAACATTGCTAGAGCCATTAGGTTTCAGTCTCATATACCTATCAGGTTTTGGGGAATACTTATTCAAAGTGCAATATATTAGATGAACAGATTACCATTATCTTCTATTGATGATAAGGGTCCTTATGAACTATTGTTCACGAAAGTTCCCTCTTTAATGCATTTAAGGGTGATTGGTTTTCTATGCTATGCCTCAGTTTTACCCAAAGTAGACAAGTTTTCTGAAAGAGCAAGACCTACAGTGTTGATGGAATATTCTACCTCACAAACGGGTTATTTGTTAATAGACTTGAACACCAACAAGTTATTTGTAAGTAGAGATATTGTATTTCAGGAGAGTGTGTTCCCATTTTGCACTAAGCAAAGTGATGAAAACATATTAGATTTCCTTCAATCATATGAGGATGATACTAGTGAGACAGATTCAGATTTATCTGTAGGCCAAGGCATAGAAGAGTTAGTTCAAAATGATACAAGACCTGATCACTTTAGTGAAGTATCTCCACAAGTGCAGTCAAACATATCTATGCCATCATCACAGAAACTAATGATTCCCCGCCTCCATTTAGAAGAACAATAAGAGCCACTAAAGAGCCTATTTTGTTGAAAGACTATGCTACTGCTGAAAATAAGAAAGGCACTAGATATCCTATTGCAAACTATCTATCTTATGATAATACTTCACTCACATATCAATGTTATGTTAACAATTTTTCAGCTCTAGTAGAGCCACAAAAGTTCAGTAAAGCTACTACAGATGAGAGATAGATTCAAGCTATGAAGTTAGAAATTTAAGCCCTTGAAGACAATCATACCTGGGAGGTAGTTGACCTACCACCAGGGAAAAATGCCATAGGATCAAGATGGGTGTACAAAATTAAGTACAAAGAAAATGGGGATATTGAAAGGTTCAAAGCAAGACTAGTAGCCAAGGGCTATAGTCAACAGGAAGGTCTAGATTATTATGACACATTTTCACCTGTTGCCAAGATGGAAACTGTTAGGTGTGTGATAGTTTTGGAAGTATCAAAAGGATGGTTTTTGTACCAGATGGATGTATACAATGCATTTTTGCAAGGTGATCTAGATGAGGAAGTCTATATGCAATTGCCTGAAGGATTCCAGCAAAAAGGTCAACACAACGTATGAAGGTTACTTAAGTCATTATATGGGCTTAAAAAAGCCTCAAGAAAATGGAATATTAAGCTCACTTCATCCTTGTTGAAGGTTGATTTTGCCCAGAGTGCATATGACTACTCTCTCTTTACATTAAAGAAGGTAGAAAGATTAGTGATCATCTTAGTTTATATGGATAATTTGCTTATCACTGGTGATAATGAATCCATGATTGCAGAAGCTAAGGAAGCACTACATAAAAAGTTCAAGCTCAATATTTTTTAGGAATTGAGATATTAAGATCAAAACAAGGAATTATCTTGAATCGGAGAAAGTACTTGCTTGAATTGATCTCAGAGACTGGTCTTGCTGGTGCAAAGCATGCACTTACTCTCTTAGAGTCCAATATTAAGCTGACATCTATAGAGTTTGATAAAGCTGCAGGAATAACAAATGATGTAGTTTTAAAGGATGTTTCTCCTTATCAAAGATTGATTGGAAAACTCATGTATGCAATAATTACCAGACCTGATATTAGCTATATAGTGCAGACCTTAAGTCAGTTTATGAAGATGCCTAAAAGATCACATTTGGAGGCTACACATAGAGTTGTTAGATACTTGAAAGGCTTAATAAGACAAGGAATTTGGATGAAGACTTAAAATACTGCAGGGCTAACTTGTTGGTATGACTCTGATTAGGCAGCATGCCTCAATACTAGAATGTTTGTCACTGGTTATGTGGTATAATTTGGTGAAACTTTGGTGTCATGGAAATAAAAAAACAACACATAGTTTCCAGAAGCTCGGCTGGAGCTGAATATAGAAGCATGGCTTCAATAGTAGCTGAACTAACTTGGCTGGATGGTTTGTTGTCAGACTTAGGTGTTCCTATTTCCAAACCTATCACAGTGTTAAGTAATAGCAAGTCAGCTATCTAATTGGCAGCCAATCCTATATTTCATGAGAGAACAAAACATATAGAGATTGATTGTCACTTCATTAGGGATAAAATCAAGACTGGACTAGTCAAGACTATGTATGTTCCTACACAACATCAGTTGGCAGATCTATTAACCAAGAGCCTGAGTCATGAGCAACATTCTCATCTTCTTGGCAAGCTTGGTGTGCTTAACATTTTGCACCCTTTAGCTTAAGTGTGTTAAGATTATAGAAGTGCTGAGATTGTACAAATTAGCATTAGTTAAAACAGTTAACAATTAACATTTTTTTTGTTTCATTGTATTAGTTACTGTTGCATTGCCTAACTGATTGGATGAGCTGGTTGAAGTTAGTTGTAACAACTTGCCAGCTCAGCTAGCTAAGAGGATGATAACGAGGTAACTTCTAGATGATTCTAGAAGGATTAGTTCTACTCTATAAATAGCTCCTAAGTCACTCATATGAGAGATTGAATAACTGCATTTTCCTTCTATATCAATGAAGATTTCTGATTTCTCTCTTATTCTCTCCTCTTCTCTTCAACTGTAAGGACCATATGTGAGATGCTAGTGTAGTTTTCGACACAGCCGCATCTCTTTGCCCACTGCACTTGGCTGGGACAAATAAAAGGTGAAATTTTACCCTGAACTGGTACGCAGGTGTTGGTGAAATAACAATAAAATTACAACTGAAAATACAAAAGAAATGAAGAAAATACAATAATATATCTTCTTATTAACCGAGGCGCGGATATCTCGTTCTCTTTAAGGAGATTCAAACCCACTACAGCAAATATTTTCAGTGGTCCAGTAGTAATCTTCTTGACTTGTTCCCTCTAGAATACAACAGTCTTCTCACAAAGAACAACTCAACAACTATGGACAAGAGTTGAGTTCAAATCTCCACAAAAAGAACATCTCCCTTCAACTAATAAAGTCTCTTTTTTATTAACTTTTGTTAACTCTATATTTTCTTATACTTGGAAAAAATATACAAGGCCATCACTATTTATAGGTGAAGAAATCTCCATGCAATGAATAGGAAGAAAGTTGGACCACATAAAGAATAGGATAATGAATGAATAAAGAGGCTAGAAATTACAAAGATTAAATGTCAATATGTCAACATTCAGCCTCTAACGTAGGTTGCAGCATAATGACCAAAGTGAATGCTAACATAATGAGCAACTAATGGCCAATATAGGTCACCAAAGAATAAAGCCATATAATGGCCAATAAGTCAAAAGAATACTAGCCATTTACTGTCACTAACGGACGTACCGTATATATACATGCAATGAGACAATGCAAATGATGCATTTTATTAATATTAAAGTGCCCAAACTTCATCAAAGTGTACACAGGTGAGATGAAACAAGTGCTTGAAAGGACAAAAAGGAAGCATTGGAGGCAATTCTATAAGGAAGTGGTCACATCAATTTGGAATGCTAGAGTTTACCACGTTTGGGGGGCAAGAAACTGGAGGTTGTGTAGAGGCAAAATTGTTAATAGTAAGATAGCAATTGCACATATAAAAACATAATTCACAGAGAGAATAACACTATTTAGAGTATCTAAGAAAACTCATAGAAGTTATAGATTGATTCAGCATTTTTTATGTAACTAGAACTTTTCTGTTGGAAGCTTAAAACACATGGTGCCTTTCTTAGAAGGTGGCTATAAATTCTATGTACTTTATAGATGTATTGGCTCTTTTGTTTGTTAATGATATTTACGGCTTACCAGAAAATAATAATTGGACCAATTCGCATGCATGTAGTCTTTTTCAGCCATCTAATACTTTTTTCCATACCTTAAAAATGAAATAAAAGCATTTTTATATCATAGTGCATTGTTTGATAAAAATCAAATTTTATAACATAGTGTTTCTTGTGGTCAAACTCTTTTTAATATACGTATAGAGAGAGAGAGATTCAAATTCAATACACTGATCTGTCTTTAGTACATTATTTGATAACAACGGCCTTCGAGTGCTAATATAAGTAGTTTGGTGGCACTTCTAAAACTCAGGGACAATGCATAAATATCAACTTTGGTATATATATTTTGCTAGCAAAAAAGAATTTGTCTTTTAATTTTATGAATAAGTACTCCAACTCAATGCTACTTTCATATGAGATATGATCCAATTTATAAAGTTATTGCAAATACCCTTTAAACAAAAAGAGCTACTAATTCATACAATTTCTTCTATACCTTGATCCTGATGAAACTGTTAATTTACTAAATAGTTTATAAGATCTCCTCCAATAGTCGTTCACTTGGTGATTGTTTCGGTGTTTAATAGGTACAAGATTAATTTAAAGGTCAAAATGAAAATTGATCTCAACTTTAAAGACTTGTTCTAGTACTTGTCCATTTGTTTGTCATCATTACCCAACAATTATAAAAGCTTGTGTTTTATAATTAGGAGATAAACTATAAAACTTAAGTTTTACTCATGTTTCTCCTAATCGGTGAGAAGATTAACAAATAACAACATGCCAACAACAACATATTCACTGACCGAGGTATTTTCAAAAAGTGGGTCTACAAAGGCAAAGCGTATCAGTTCGTATATCTACCTCAACGATGAGATAGAGATATTGTTTTTCATAGATCTTCCACTCAGCCTAAAACAATCTAGAAAAAGACTAACTTATTAACAAATATATTATAATACTTTATATTTTTAGTTAAACTCTTAAATTATTTCTAAACTTTTTTGTAGTTTTATCTTTTCTTTTTTATTGGCATATGAACTTTTCATATTAGTTCAGTATCTATATATACTAAATAGCAAGAAAGTCTTGCTTAAAGAATTACCAAGTGGCAATCTATAAAATAGACATGTAAAACTTCTTAGGACAAATTAGTTAATTAGGTACTAATTAGTTATTGTTTGTTTTTAGTTTTATAGTTTTTAAAAATATTAAATTCATTTTGAAGTTATTTTTACCTTTTTTATTTTTTTCTTAAATTCAGAATTTTCCAATTGGCTAACGTGTATTTGATGAAACTAAAAAAATATTTTAGTTTTAAAATGAGTAGAAGAAGCTAGGGAAGTGTGGGTTGTTATTTTTTACTTTTTAATACTCATCCTTTTTAAAAGAAAAATAAAACGAAAGTAAATTACAAAAAAATAGAAAATTATAAACTTTATGCTTTTTTTTTTTTTTACTATTCCATAAAAATTGAAATAGCAAGTTATTTGAAGAAAAAAATATACAAAATAACTAAATTACAAAAAATATAAAGTTATAAAACTTTTACAAAATAACCCAAAAAAAATCGTAAATTCCCATACATGTATATTAATATGAAGACATAACATTCAGCAATACTGTTGAAAACACACAATACTGTCCCATTTTTCCAGAAGATATACATGTATATACACACATGTATATTTACCATATCTTAATTGGCCATAATTTTATTTATTTTCTTATCTTTTTATTTTTATTAGTTATTTAAAAGTAAAACAAAAAGTAACAAAACTGTCCCATTTTTCCAGGACTCCACTTCATGCACCAAATATAAACGTGGGTGTGTGTTTATACGTAACAGTTTTAAAAAGTTGAATTAGAATTACAAAAAAAAATTTAAATCTTATCTGTCAATATTTTATAAAATCGAATCAGAGTTGGTTACCATTTCTTATTCACAACTGAACATTCACTTATATTTTTACTCCCTCCATCTTTAAGCATAATACTGCATTCCAAAATTTACAGTTCTCTTTCTCTGAAACTCTCGTGAATTTTACTTTCACAGAAAAAGTATACACCCATCCACATATTATATTTGGGTTTTCAATTGTGATCAGATTCGCCCATAGATTCAGTGTAAACTCCACTTATTTTTTCAAAGGAAATTCTTCTTTTAAGTTCGTTTCTCTCTTTTTTTTCCCATTGTTTCTGCCTAATATCATGCTTTAATATCCATCAATTTCGTTAATCTTTTGTTACTTCTATTTTGTTGAATAATGCTTGATTTGATATTTCGTTGCTCCATTTGTTTTAATGGAATGTTTTATAGTAGTATTTTGTTTACTCTGTTTTGTGAGAATCAATATTATTGCTTTATGGTTGTGAAAGATTTATATTAGGATGAAGTATTGTCAGGAAATAAACCCAAGTCAGTGATTCGTGGTGGTAATTTGAAAGTACTAATTTAAAAAGTACTTTTTCATCAGTGTATCTATGTTATACTACTACTAAATAGTATGCTCCTAAAATATTTTAAACGTGTTAATCTTTTACAGTTTAAAAATCTAAATTTTTACATAATTTATCCATGTTATACACTTCTAAAAAAAATTACTCAAATCATAGACACACCAGTCCATTCCTCTCCATACAAAACAACAAATACTATACATTAAAATTCATTTTTTCCTTAAATAATTTTAAAAATAAATATGGATAATTTCTTTAATACTAATAAACGTTAAAGAAAAAAAACGTGCAACATACAAGTTGGTTATTCAACTATGAATATGTATAGTAGTACATTGATTCTTATCATAGTAAATATAATATTAATTATTAAAATAATATTAAACCACATAAAGAATCATCAATTTATTTAGAATAGACATTTAGATAAATATTTTTTTAAAAATCTTATTTGGTACTACCTTGGCATTTGAAAAAAAATAACATGGTTAAATGAAGTTGACATTAGGAGGTTTAGAGTATTACTTTACATGTTTTTTATTTAATAATCATGTAATTATTTTTTAAAAACTTATCAAATTGTATGTCATTTTCAATTTATTTGAAAAAAGTAATAATGGGACATTATAACCAAATGCCAAAAAATAGAAACCACCACGTCATTAGAAATTATCGGTTATTTTTTCTATAAAAAAATATAGCATTGCTTATCTTTTTAATTGAGAGTAGTTAATTAGTTTTCAAGGATAAAAATTTGAATTTTGAATTTAATACTTATAGCTTTGGAGATAGTTACAACTTCTCCTTTTTTCTCACTTTGTAGTAAATATATGAGTTTCTACGTTATAGATTTCAGAAATATTTGTTTCTACTATTACTCTTAAAGTGCAGGAAGAAGCGGAAAGAAAACAAAAGAACAATGGAATCTTCTAAGATGATAGAACACGAAATCGAGGAAGATGAAGCCGATTCATAGGTTTTTGTGGTATTATCCTTTTCTTCATTTTCAAAAAAATTACCTTTCTGTTCATCTTTCTCTTGCCTCTTCATATGCAAATTATAATTGTTTTATATGATAATTTTATCAAGATTTGTTCCTAAGACTCAGAATACATCACTTTTTATTGCAGTGTTATGGTAGTAACTATCACAACACTGAAATGTAGGTGAATCAATTCACAAATATTGACAAAGTGAATCGATTCTTAATCAATAGCTTTTACGAGTTGGAAAAAGATGTAAGATATTTTTGTTTTACTGATTCACTTTTATTCTTTTCAACCTTATTTTTTCATAATTGTTTAATTGAAATCATATAAAAAAAAATTAAAACTAATCTTACAAAGGTTTATACTGGTCATCACATAGTTTATTACACATTTATAGTTATAACTATCTTGCTATAATTTATATTGTTTTAGCATCTAAATAACTTTTATATGAGAGGATAATCATTGAAGATCGGTAGTGACAATTTTAATATTTTGACTTTTGTTGTGTTTCATAGTGCGGCAATTGTCATGAGAAGTGATAAAAATATGAACTTTTTACATAAGTTGTATGTATGCATGTATGATCTCATTTAGTGGGAATACACTGAATTTGTTGTTGTTGTTGTATGTATATGTATACGTATGTATGTTTGGTATTTCACTATACTACAAATGATCTAGATTGAACGCCTTTCTCTTGCAAAGAACAAGAGTGACTTGCATTCTTCTAATTTGTAATAAAATTATCAATTATTATGGAAGTTGGATTATATATCTATGTTAAATACTTTTCTATGATTTGTATATTTCCAATAATGTTAATAAAATATCATAATTCGCCATTAAATTGTCAGTGAGAAAAAAAGCCTTTCTAATGTGATGTTAAGGTAATGTACTTAGCTAAATATATTTATATTGGTTGTGTGATTGGTTTATCCTAATTTGCTGTCTAGCACTTTAGTTGTTGTGTTAAAGCATGAGTGCATATATTGAAAGAAGCAACATAAAAAATAGATAGGCTAAAGTTTGGTTATTGTTGCTATAGAAGAAGTTTTGTTGCTGTATTTTTCATATTCTCTAACTGGCTATATTATTATATTTTATAAAAAGATTTATGTGTATATTTTGAAAGTTGCGTTCGATGTTTGCTTATTATTGTCAATCAATAATGTATATATTTTAAAAATTATGTTCGGTGTTTGGTTATTAATGTCAATCAATTTCTCATCTTCATCGCACATGAAGCACAAATTTCACCATGTTTGCTATTTTAATTTTGATAATAATGGGATAAAGAAACTTCTAATAGATAAGTTGCTTAAAAGAGTTTGGCCTCCGTCTTTTTAAGTTTAATTTTTCTATTATCGGACTACTCTTACAAGTAGGTATTTCATGATAAATGCATCCTTAGGTGAGAAATATTGAGAATGAGTCACCAAGTTTTTCTAATCATTTTACTATCTATTATTCAAGTATTAACCTTCAAAGATCAATATTTTCTTTATGAAGTTAGAGATTAATATTTTCTTTCTGACGTTAGAATGATTTCTTTGAGAAGGGTAGTTCAGATGGTTTTCAAAGGCAATTTTTATCAGTAAGTCAATTTGATAAATTATTATTACATAAAATGTTAAATTTTATAATATCTTCATTTTCCGATGCTTAATTCTTTGGTGACCAATGTATTTTAATTTTTAACCTATTTGTTGTTCAATTGATTAATGAAAACATATAGATTCTTAGTTTTTTTTTTTAATATGTCAAGTCTATAATAATTAAATAATAAAGCAATTCATCGAGATGCAAAATTATAAATGTGAAATAACACATGTTGAATGCAATCTTGCATGTATGGATATATGCTTCTTAGGGATCGTTTGATAGAGTGTATCTCAATAATATAAAATATAATAGTATATTAGTAATACTTGAATTAGTTATGTTGACATTATTTGTGCAGTGTTTGATTTGGTGTGTTAAAAATAACTTGCATGACATATTTTTAAATAAAAAATTTAGTTACAAATGTATCCTCCACAAATCTAATGACAATAATGTGAAAAAAAATTGGCCAAACCCATCAATAGGACCTCAAACTTGTCCCTACAATTCACTTATACCCCTAAACTAAGGCTTGTACCTATCAGACCCTTAAACCTCCCTAATTTTGTTTCGATTGAGCATTTTTTACACAATCAGCAAAATGTATATAGAGAGTGTGTTACACTCGCGTGATGTGGCAAAAATGCCCAATAAAAAAAATACGTGATAAAAAAAATATGTGTGGAATTGCTAAATTTTTTTTCTAATTTAATTATCTATTTAATAATAATTTTTTAATTAAAAAAAAAAAAGAAAAAAAGCACTGTCACCCCCCAATCGTCATCTTCTTCACCCCACCCCACCCTCCTCCATCGTCTTCCATTTTCTTCACCCCACCCCACCCTCGTCCATCGTCTTCCCTCACACAAACATACATCGTCTTTACCACCCCCATCATCTTCACACACAGTTATCGTTTTCACCCCCACCCCCACCCCGTCGTCCTCATCCCCTTCCCCATTGTCTTCACACACAACTTTATTTTTATTCCTTTTCTTCATTTTTTTCGACGATCAGATTAAGACAATAAATTAAAAACTAAATTATATTCTTCATTGTCAAATACCATTGAAATTTTAAGAAGTAATATTTTAACCACTATATTAATAATCCAAAAATTTTAACAAGATTTGGACAGCAACAAAACCATCGAGTTTAGAATCTTTGCCAGCAGAGATTTTAAATCGAATTCAGTCATGGACACAAGTTATTTTATTTTGAATTGAAGAAATTCAGCCATGGACTCATGTGTTTTTCATGGAAATAAAAGCAAATATATCACTCTTCAAGTTTACTTTGGATTTTCCAACTGAATGAGAAATCTTTAATTTCACCATCATGATTGTTTTCGTCAAGGATGAAGGCATTACTATAATGGAACCTTGAGCCTCAGATGAACAAATTTAAGTTTAAGGGGAAAAAAAATGAAGAAGATTTGGAGAAGAAGAAGTTGGAGAAAAAATGAGGTTTTTCTTTTGTTTCTTTTAATTTTGTTTCATTAATAATTTTTGGGGGATTCACAGTGCCACTTGGCACCATTTTATTCAAGATTTAGTTAAAAAAAATATTTCTCACGCGCCTGCCGCAAGTGCATAACACACAGTGTGTCATGTAAGCAAAAAATGCTCAATTGAAACAAAATTCGGGGGTTTAGGGGTTTGATAGGTACAAGCCTTAATTTAGGGGTCTAAGTGAATTTTCGAGACAAGTTTGAGGTCCTATCGATGGGTTTGACCAAAAAGTTTTGAGGGACTATTGTGTCTTTACCCTTGCTAATGTATGCATGAAAATTCATTGCATTGCTAATACCAAGAGTTTTTCATGTATTAGTTATAATACATAACATAATACACAATGGAGTGTATAACTAATACTTGCATTAATTATACAAAAATTGAAAAAGTGTACCAAACAAGATATTAATAATACACATAACTAATACATGCATTATTTTTTTGTAATTACAAAATGCATTATGTTCTATTACTAAATGACCTCCTTTTTCAAAATATCTACAATAGTTATATAACATCTAACAAAATTCATTTGCTTACATCAGAATTGACCAAGTCGCCTAAAAAATTGATTTAACTTCAATGCGACAAACCAAACTTGATGGTATATTCACAATGGTCATTTTCAATAAGGGAGATCACTTGCCGCAAGGTGAGACTGATGACGATGATAGCCTATATGTCGTAGAATTTATCTTAAATACTCAAAGCACTCTCTTTAAAGTTGAATGAAACTGAAGTGTGGATGTATGTTGAAAGAAACAACACAACAATCAATGTGTTGTAATTAATTACTGTTGTTATAAAAGAAGCTCTACAACAGTATTTTATATTATATTACTACTTATGTTGTATTTTGTGGAAAACTACTATTTATATATTTTAAAAATTGTATACGGTGTTTGTATATTAATGGCCATCAATGGCATACACTACTAAAATGAAAATATATATTAAAATATAGTAGAATATGGAAATGTATGAATAAAGGGTTAGAGATACGTTAAAATATTTACATATTTTTTAATTATATTTTAAAAGTAAGCATACAATATCAAAAAAAAAAAAAAACTTATTGAAAAATTGGATAATTGAAAAAATGAGAAGAATGGAACAAATGTTTTTTCAAAACAAAAAGCATATTTCTAATGTTAGATAATGACTACATAGTTGATATTTGATAAAGAAAAACAACATATATTTTATTAAATTAAATGTATAATTTGCTTTCTTTAATTTTATAAAGATGATGTCACTTAAATGTATCATATTGAAATAATAGATGACATTTGATATTTTAGTACTCCCTCTGTTTCGTTTTAGTTGACCCTCTTTTTAAAAATATTTGTTTCAATTTAGTTGTTCCTTTTGATGAAATCAAGAGTATTTTATTATATTCTTTCAATACTACCCTCAACATTAAATAATTAAACAAAGTATATTTACTCAAATTTATATTTTTAAAGCATAATTAATAAAGTTAATTTGGTAAAATAAACCCCTAATAATACTTTCTTAAGGGGAGTGTCAAATCAAAAAGGGTCAACTATTTTGAAACGGAGGGAGTAAAATATACATTCTAATATACTTAACAAGCAAGATCAGAATTTAACATAATTTTTGTCTCTCTCACTTTGTCTCTAATATCTTCCGCGCATCACGCGGACACGTATACTAATATTATTAAAAGAAGAGAACAAAGCCTATATATTAAGCCAAGTGGCATCCCAAAAACAAGCCACTTGGTAGTCTAGGACAAAAAATGGTTAGGGTAGCTATTAGTTACTAAATACTATTTTTAATTTTCTTTTAACATTTTTAAAATTAAATTCAAATTTTGACAGATTGTTTACAGTATTCAGTTTTTCTTTTAAAAAAATAAATAAAATTTATGTAAGATGAGTTTGACTCCTAATATGTTGCTAACTGCCGTCTACTTTTTAAATTTAAAACACATTCAACTTCTTACAATTATCTTAAAATTAGATTGTAATTATACGTTGTAAAACAATTTTATCTAAAAAAAAACAGTTACACTTTCTACAGTTTTTCTCCTCTTAACTTTTATGCCATATGTTTCAAAATCCAACAGCGTCTACAGCTACTGGAATAACCAAGGTTCGAAAAAAAACTCTCTTCTACATCAAAAACATGCATGTTGAATTGATAAGTAATTTACTTTTTTATCAAAATAACACTTCTTCATCTCTTTTAGATACGTTTAAAACTATGCTTATTCTACTTTTTGTTGATAAAAAATAAATTAATTGTTTATGCATCTCAGATATTGCCCAGATTCTTATTATATGTTCTGAATTCAATCATAAACTTGATAGAATGAACAGGTGATACAAACTTGATCAATCTCTATCTTCTCTCTCGACTTTTTCTATGAATGGGGATAAATGAACCTTTCCATTGAAGGATAAGTTTAAGTGATAAACTTAGCACCTTTTTTTCATACAGTTTTCTATAGATATTGATGAATAAAAGGAAAAGAATAAGTAAATGTAAAAGAATTATAATTTTGAACCATAAGAGGAAGAATTTAAGTAATAGATTATCAAATATTCTCTTCATTATTGTCAATGAATTTGGGTGATCCAATTTATCGTGACAAGGTGTATTAACACTGGCTTCGATGAGTAAAAAAACCAAACCTAAATAGTTTTCAAATTAATATTTTTTCTATTAGTTATGAATAAGCTCTTTTGATCTTTTCTTAGTATTAGATTTTTTGCTATAAATTTTTACACGCTTATATTTTTCGGATTATATTTCAAATTTTTATTGCTTTATTTAGCAATCTTTGTATTTAACCTAATTATACGCAATCAATAATTGTGCATGGTTGCAGTTACTATTTAAAATTTTGAATAAGACGATGGACAGTAATAGGTGATTTGTAAGGATTGTAGTGGCTCAGTTTCCCATTTGTTGATAATTGTGATGTAATCTCCAACCGCGCCTCGAACACTCCAAATGCACATTGTTGTGGCTTAACAAGGAAGTGGATTTTACCGAGTAAAAAACTATTGCAATAGAAAAAAAAAAACACAATTAGATTGTTCCAAGATGTAAATGCTACAAGAAGGATTCTATCATTGGATTGCCATATTGCTCGAATTTTCAATTGCCGAGCACGAAGAAAATTTCTCTATAACAAGGTGTTTGGGTTCTTACGCTTCAACACAATTTCTCTATAACAAGGTGTTTGGGTTCTTACGCTTCAACAGGTATTATTGTCAAGACTTTGCTTAATTATAAGTTCATTCAACTTAATGTTTAAAAATGTTCAAATCATATGGTTTATGCAGCATTGTAACTATTTTTTATATTTTGTCAAAATTCTGTATTGATTAAGTAATTTTCTATAAAATTGTGATGTAATGGCCATAACCGAAGATGTAGACATGTCAAAATTTAAATGAAATACCTTTACTAATATTTCTACCATAGATCTTTTACATTTTTGCTATCTAATAAATTGGATATTACATTGAACAAGAGTGTTATGTTGAACAAAGATGTTATGATGAATCAATGACGATGTTTAGAGTATTTTTTTTCAGATAAACGTAATCTGATTTTGCTTACAACTTATTTCCTACCAACGTGAAAAACATTCTCAAATTTGTGTTTCATCGTGGAAGTTATCAGAGGATCAGAAACATATGACCTTGATTCTTAGAAAGCATTGAAAAATAGAAGTTTTTGTATCATCCAAAATTCTTGGTTTCCCCCACAATAAAAAGGTACGGTTAAAAAAAGTAATTGTTCAAGAACATAGGTAATAATTAGTTAGTATATTGCAAGTTTACCAATTTATCTATATTAGTCAGTACCTACTATATTAATTTTTGTTGTCATGCACACATCAAATGGATTCACCTTTTTTCTTTTAAAATATAATAAATAAAATAAAACGGGATATCCGTTGTATGGAATGACATGTAAATCGTGATAAAATAAGAAACCATGATTTTTCCTTTGAATGGTGTATATAAGTGATCTAACTGAAATTAAAATAGTACATTAGCTAGAAAAATACTACTATTTTGATTATATTATATGAGCCCATTTAATTCAATGCTAATCCACATTTTATTCAAGTTGGATATTCGAATAAAACATATGTTATTTCAAGATTTTATTTGAATTGTTTTTAAAATTATACGTTTAGGAGTAGCCATGGCATATTTTGTACTTGGTAGTGATTAGATTATGCATAATTATGATTACATTAAAATAATTTTAATGAAATACAAATAATGAGAAAGAGGAAAGGGAGGAAAATAATTGTTTAAAAATTTATTCACATTTGAATTTTATAACAAGTCAATACATGCATCATGCATGTTCTCGTGTTTAAATTTAGAAATCATTATACTTAACTATAATTAGTTAGCATGTATTTTACATTATTAAATTAGTAAATTACATTACATAACCATGATAAATTATATTAATTTGGTGTAAATATAGTTAAGTATATTGATTTCTAACATAACCATGATAAATTATATTAATTTGATATAAATATCGAATAAGTTTTAACATTGTTGTATTGATTAAAAAAATAATGCGCATTTGAAAGTAATGAATAAGATATACATCACGGATCTATTTTTTCAAACATAAGTGGAGAACTTTTAGCTATAACTTTTATAACAAGTATTTGAAATTTCAACTAAAAAACTACAAGCAGGTGAAAATTTGAGTTTGCAATCGTGATAAGTTTATGTACCTGGACAAAATTTTAACTACAATTAATTCTTGATACTTTCCGCACATCGCGCGGGTACTATACTAGTTTATTAAATGACAGGCAACTATGTTAATGTACTTATTGTGGTAAAAAGTTCCAAAGTTGGCACATAAAAAAACAAATGCTTAAAGAACAAAACGAAAAACTTAGAAGAAGGAAAAATGTATTAAAAATTTTCTAAAAGTGGATAAAAACTTAAAAATCTATTATTTTCCATGATTTATTTTTGTTTTCTAATCAAATACCAAGCGGGTTTTTTTTAAATAAAAACAATTTCTCCCACTTGATTTTCCCCACAACTTTTTTGAGATTATAGTGAATTAATTCCATATAACATGATATACAATTCTTTAGCATTCCCCTAAAGTCTGCATACGCACTTGCATTCATTATGTCGGTTAAATATTCAAATCTCAACTTAGCCTTAACTATATCTCCAATTTCATAAAATTATATGTTGTCGAAAAATTCAGCACTTATAATAAAAGGAATACCTTGATTATAAGATAAACTGAATAATCTTGATTAGAATGCAAAATACGCATTTTTCCTAAATAAAAAGGTTTAGCGGTCATAGAAAGTTTTCCCCACTTCATATCATATTTTAGAAAAAGAGGGGATCAATATTGATAAGTTCACAAGTTATACCCAGACATGATTTCAATTTTTTTTAAAAAAAAAAATTATGTCCCACTAAGTATAAGTTTAATTGCAAAAGTATAAAAATAAAAATCTATAAATTTTATGAATTTTTTCTCTAAAAGCTATTATTAGCATCAATTTTTGTGATGGTGGACATCTATTGGCCCATTTGCAATGGCTCACTTTTTGAATCACACCATTTGGGCCTATGAGAGTTTTTCTTAGTTTTGGGGCAAGTTTAATGGGTGGGGTGCTAGTTAAAATGAGTCGGGAAAAAGTAACTTTGTCTCTTTTTCTTGTAAGACTATTTCATATTTGAAATCTAATAATTTCATTTAGATTCAAATCGTATAGAATTTACTAAGGGTGTGTTTGGTATGATGGAAAATGTTTTCTGAAAAATGTTTTCTGGGAAATATTTTCTGAAAAATGTTTTCCAATTTTCCCTTGTTTGGTTGTAATGAAATGTTGGGAAAATATTTTCTACAACAACTTATTTTCCTCTATTTGATAGAAAATGACTTTCCTCATGGGTCAAGGGAAGTCATTTTTCAGAAAATAACAAATGAGACTTATGACCCTACCCTCATCCCTTTTCCCCACCCCAACAACACTCATATTCACATGACTCAAAAAATTTACATTACTCAGAAATATTTTTCACTGTACTTTGCTTCAATTTTTCACTGCTTGAAAAAAAAAAGTAAAAACCCGAATTTTTTTCATTTTCAATATTCTTTGAATGTATTGTTATTTTCATATTCATAGAGAAAAACTTACCTATGTTACTTTTGCTAATTGCATATTTCATCTTGTCATCGATGTAACTTGTTTCACGAAGTTGAATAAACTTGTCGTTCCGTTATATTTCTATTGATTGTAGTATCTTGAGATTGTCCTGACAAAATGTTCAAAAGTGTCTCCTATATTTGCTAATTAATAATTGCTTAAATTTAGTGATTGTAGTATTTTAGAATTCGATATTGATATTATTTGTTATGGTTAAATTATTTCTTACAAATTGTTGACTTGTTAGAAGCACTGATATACTAGTTAACAGCTAGTAGTATTTTCTAAAAAATATTTTTTTCACTCACCAATCAAACACTAAAAAATATTTTTCTAAAAAATATTCTCTACTCAACAACCAAACACCATAAAATATTTTTCGAAAAATATTTTTCACTCACCAACCAAATATGAGAAAATAAGTAGAAAACTAACTTATTTTCCAGGAAAATATTTTTCATCATACCAAACACACCCTAAGTGTGTAAATATTTTCTATGAGGAATTTCTTTTCTTCTCAAAAATCGAATATGAAATCTTTGATTGGAAGTGGAGTGATTCTAATAATACTACCGCATTCTTTGTATCAGAACCTGCACCAAATTTAAATATATTTTGAGAATAATTTACTCTATAATATGACACCGTAGTACATGCTTTCTTTCCAAAACATTTAAACACATTCATCGTATGATAAAATTCCAAATATTTAAAAGAATAGAATTTATAGTATTAATCCCTCTATAATAAACTCAAATGCACATTAATCTTAGAATTTTTTATTTTTCTAAATAAAAAAATATATTTGTACAGAATAGATTGATATGATCCTCCTACTCTTAAATAAAAGCCTCGATTTTGAGCTTTAGAAAAAAAAAAAAATCTAAAAAAGGAGTCATTTGCATCTTTGCTCCTATTTTGTATTTATTTTTAATGTTTGCCTCTCAAGACATATTTTTTCTATATATATATAAGTTTATAATTTCACATCATAATATTCCACAAATTATATCTCTTACATTCTTAAAGATTATATTTTTTTAGCTCACTAGGTCGTTTAAACAAGTGTTGGGGGTTCGATTTCCACCTTGTGCATGCAACAACCAATTAGCCAGCTGCAAACCCTTAAAAGGAGCTCAGATCCACGGAGGATTAGTCCTTGACCTGTCGGGCTGGGGATACCTTGGAAAAAAAAAATTATGTTTCATTAGGTGTAAGTTTGATTGCTGAAATAAATTGAATATCAATCTTATTTGAAGGATAAAATTAAAAGTTAATTTATTTGAAGGACAAATCGTGTGAATAAAATGCATTTGGAAACACTTTCATTTTGATTGGGCAATGCTTATATATTTATATTAAAACATGTATAGATAATCACATAATAAATAAATTATTTTATATATTTTAAGGATGATGTTACTTGAGGGGCATGGCAACCTCAAATATGGACTAGTCAAAGGGTGACAGTGTGATGTGATTATTTAATGTGGCTCCACTAATTTAATTAATCAAATTCCACTATGAGGGGCAAATCATTATATTTTTTATAACATAAATATTAAAATAGTATTATATCCCTCACTGCATGTTTGCTTGAGCAAGAAGAGAAGACGTGGACAAGAAAAGTTGCTTATCCAAGATGCCTATTTACTTTATTATCGACTCAAACAAAAAGGGCCTCTATTTCTCTATTATGTTTATTCAACCCCTCCCTTTTTAACTTTGACAAACTTTTCCTTTTCCCAAGCTTTATTGTTTTGGCATTTTGCTCTATATTGTTTTTTTGATAATTATAGTGTCCGGATCTATTTTTGAACATCTCAGTTAAAATTTCATAAAATATCTATCAATTTTACTATCAACTGATATTAAGTAACTTTGACTATCAAGATTAGGATACTGAAAAAAACCACCAAGTATTTATTATATATGCTGTGTTTTAGACCTCAAGACTGTTTTGTTTTTTATCATCATGAGTTTAACTTTCAAGGATGTTTGATTAAAGCTTATAAATTGATAAGACTAATTTATAAGTATTGTTTTAATTTTAGTGTGACTACCTTTTTATAATTTTATTCTAAATATTTTTTAAGAGTTTCTAATTATTTTTTTTTTGTAATTTCTAAAATATTCTTTATAAATCATAAGTTTAAATTGTTTTTTCTATTTTATTTTTGTCATTCATCTTTTTTCCTTTTAAATGTAAATAGTTTTGAGGACATTCTGCTCATTGGTATAGAAAATCAAAAGTGTTCATCTTATTTATTATCCATTTCAATAATTTTATCTAAACACATAATTGAGTTATATATTAACAATATATAGATTTTTTACGCTTGCACTATAGTTTAACTTATGATAATAGATTAGTTATCATTTTTATTAGGTCATGAAGCAATATTTTTATCTGAAAATTTAGTTATAATTATTTTAAAATCATTATGTAATCTTTTATTTATATTTTAGGAGTATCTAGAACGTCACTTGGTTAAGGCTTTGTTTGGTTTTATTCTTTCTGAAGCTTTTGATTTCTTGCTTTTGTAGTTTTCCTTGTGTTAGATTCTCTTAACTTTTAAACTTGTGCTTTTCATGGAAGATTTTTACTAAGTGGTGGGATCATGTATATTTCGTGTTATCACCTTTCATTGAGAGCAATATTTTGGAAACTTGTCATACAATTTTTTTTTAGAAAAAAAAGAATTTTGAATTAATATTGTCCACATGATCAAAATATTCAAAAGGTCTAGAAAATTGAATTCCCTTTTCGAGATTTAAATTATTTGGAATTATATTTTGTGTTTGACAAGTAACTTTTGTTGCTAATTAGACCCTTTGTTACTTTGCTTGTACATAAATTTTAAAAAAATAAATTAATAGTGAAGTGAAAACAGGCATTTTCAGAGTGTTGAACTTGCGCTATACATGGCGTTCAAGAAAGGCCAGACCACAAGATCGATTGTATCAGTCTTAATTACTATGTATTTCTGCAAAAAGATGTTTGCAATAAATAGTGAAGTGATAATGTAACGAAAAATTAATTATGCTAATGATCTTATAATATGACTTAGGTTTGGATAAATTCATTGTATTTTAATATCAAACATTTACATCTTATACCACTACAAAAAAAATTGGTAAATTGTGAAGGATTTTATGTCAATTTGTGACGGTTTTTAATCGTGACAAAAAAAATTGTGGCGGTTTCGGAAAGTGACACAATAAGCCTTGCCACGAGCAATATTGGGGTGGTTTTTCGAAACCTCCCTAGCGTTCGCCACAAAATGAATTTTGAATTTGTGGGATTTTTTAAGTTAATAAGTGACAGCTTAGAACCCTTGCAATATGATATTAATGTTTCAAAAAATAAATATTGTGGGAGTTTATAAACCCCCGCAATATGATCACAATGTCACAAAAAAATACTGTGGTGTTCTATAAATCCCACAATAAAATACTAGTTTGTTTTCTTAGAAAATTATGTGGGAGTTTTCAACCACTACAATATGAAATTAGTACTTAAAAAATAATAATTGGTGGCAATTTAACTCCGCTACAATATTTTTGTTGCTTCCACTATCTTCTCCGTCGTTGTGTATCTCCTCTGTCTATCATTAGACTAGTAATCAGGACAAAGAATGTGAAGAATATGTCATTTTTTCTGTCATTTGCTGTTATTGTGTCCTGCTCTTACTGGTTTATCTATGCTCTGCTAGGAATGGACCCATTTATTGGCACGTGCAACTAATCTTGTATTTCATTTACTGACAAGAAAAATTTAAACAAGATTACATTTACTGCTAATGAGTCCATACAGATGGAAAAAGTGCCATACCAAATAACGTTAAGTCATACAATGATGAGAAGCAATCAAATTTTCATGAAGATAATCAGCACTCCAACCATGACCAAGTGTAGACAAGTTATAGAAGATCAAGTTCGTGGCCATTCAAAATTCAATGATTTTTGTTCATAATCTGTTCCTTTTGATTCCAAAATCATTTTGATGTTAGCTAATAATATTATAAAGACGTAACAGTGTGTAAGGAATGGTGGAATATCTTCATATCTGAATTAAAAATTCATGATCAAAGATGAGCAAGAAAAAAAAGACGAGCCCAAATTAATAGCACACATACCTCTCAGAACTAGCTTTCCTCTTCTGCTCCTCGACTTTCATTAACGCATTTGAACTATGATTCTTGGTCAGCAGTCACGTACAAAGAGTGCTGCTCTCTTCCCACCATGGCCATCAAAGACCTATCACTAAAACCATTTACATCAGATATCGAATAATATCAGATACTAGATAAGCTAAGAATTTGTAGAAAACTTGGCTTATTATCTCGAGTTCTCCTCCACTTCTCCTATGAAAATCCTATTCTATATAAAGGCGTAGAGTGATTCTAAATTAAAAATAAGTATTAGACATTATGTGTGGTTCTAATGGGAAACTTATAAGATATGCTTCTTATACCTGCAGGTCCAAGTGTGAGATCCTTTGCCACACGGCCACACAGGTGAAGATTCTTAGTCCTATTGAGCTCAACAATACAAATCTAATATTGCAGAAAGATACAAATGCACGTACTAGTATATTGAGTAAATAGTCAAGTATAAATGGTCGTGATACTCAACGAGTTTAAAGAACTTACTCCATAGAAGGAGATAGATTCCTCACCACGAATATTATGACCAAAGTTCTTAGCCATGTCTGCAATACAGATGTGAGTATCTTCCATATCACGGCGGCCTCCAATATCAGACCACTCTCCAGACCTAAGAGTTGGGAGGAATTTATTGAAGGGTATCAGCTTACGGTCTGCAACAGTCGTATCCTCAGATATGCTTTCCATCTGAAGAACAAAAAAAGAACTTAATTGTAAGGCAATGAAGAAGTTCGTAGGCATGTCACAATCAGCTTAGATGTTATATTGCTGTTCAAGTGAACTTTATATTTAGAAAAAAAGCTCAAAAGAATTATCTCAGCAAACGATACAGAAGGAGCATAGAGACATGAAGGATACTACTTAACTACGTAGATTGGATTTTCCAAAAATGCTATTGTATCATGTTGGATCATTCAAAAATGCACTACTTTTAAAAGATCCTACACGCAGATGACGGAGATATTTTTGAAGAGTTAGAGCAACATAGCTACTCAATGATTTTACTGCTGAAGAAACATTCAAAGAAACACAAAACAGAAAAAGGATAGCCCGGTGCACTAAAATTTTCGTTATGTGCAAGGTCCGGAGAAAGGCCAAACCCTTCAAAGAAACACAAGATAAGTGTAAATAAAGTAACTACTATGATTTGTTATCTTATCCAAGAAAACTTTTATGATTTACTAAGGGGCATAGAAACAAACCAAGGTTTTACATATGTACAGTGGAGAGCCCATATCGTTCAAATTAGTTTCCCAAAGACTGAGATCTCTAATTATCATCAAGAATTTCCTTTACAAATATCTTTCAACCAGAAAGACCAGTAACACTGTGGGAACAGATGAAAAGGTCTACCAAATTCATCTACCAAGTCCCACACTTCAACAGAAAAAAAGAATCCCAAGAAGTGAAAATTACAACAGATAAATATCAATAATTAACAAATAGACCATCTACAAAAATGGCAAAACCAAAAAGATAAAAAAGAGAAACAAAAAAAAAGACATGCTGAGGTAGCAAATAGTAGAGGAACATGAAAGCCCCAAGCCAGCATCATAACAAACTATAATTGAAAACAGCACAATTATTGTTCCTTCAAAGTCCATCTCTAATTACAACTACACCTTAAAAGAAATAAAAATCAAATCTTGCAAGATTAGTGGATGAAATCCCAAATTGACTAAATTCATTATACAAACAACTAACAGCTCTCAACGTCCATTTACAAACCAAAAAACAGCTCTAAAGCATAATCATAATGCCAAGTACACCTTAAATCCAAATTAGTTGGAGTCAACTATATATATCCAACAACAATAAACAACATACCCAGTGTATTCCCACAATGGGATATAGGAAAGATAAGATGTACGCAATCCATACCACTACCTCCCAAGAAGTAGAGAGGTTGTTTCCGATAGACTCCGGGCTCAGGATAAAAGGACAGTAAACAAAGTCGTAATAAAACATGAAACAAGATGAAATAACAAAAATAAGAAAATATCACCCTCCTCAAACTCCACTTAAGAGATTACACTTTGGTATGTTGTTGTATCTATAAATCCAAAAATTCTAAGGAAAGCACAGGCGAAAATTGACACACCTTGGACAAGACTTCCTGATTGATGAATCTGATTTGGCAGAGCCTCCGTACATACGATGTATCATCGATCAATGAGACATTGCGGATGCATCCAGTAACTCCTTTAGTTGGCATTGGGCTCAATTTCTTTAATTCCTTCAGTGGGAAATTCCCAACTGCGGAATCATCTGATATGGATGAGTAAAGAAATTGGATTAGCAATGTCACAGAAGATTCAGCCTTTATTCGAGAAATGTTCCAGACCAAATATGACCAAACTTCTTTCCGTATTTTTATTCTGGCCATAATTGTACCCTCATTATGTCCCAAACAAATATACATTTTTAAATTCCAACTTTATTCTTTCATTCAAGTGAGATTCTGAGAGTATACTGGTATATTGTTGTTGTAAGTGCGATAGTGAGAAAAATATAACAAATACGAAAAACAACGACATATGGTGGAAACTTGTACGTGCAAACAATAATTTATATCTGCAAAATTTGTACCTTATTATTCATGAAAATAGTAGCTTATGGAACTCCGTATGGATGGAAGGACATGAAAGTAACCATAACACAAGTATTCGTATGTTGACAGAGGATAAAATGTCTAAACCAACACGCAATACGTACAGGGGCGGACCTACGTAGTGGAGAGGGGTTCACCCGAACCCCCTCAATAAAAAATTACGTTATATATATAAGGTAGAAAATCTATATTTATGTACATATATTAATTTTGAACCACCTGACACAATATTTTTGGATAGTTCAGTGGTACAATCTCCACTTCTTAGGTGCTACTTCAGGCTTGGTTGCGGGTTCGATCCCCATCATGTTACTTTTTTAAAAAAAGTAGATTGAAACCTACAGCTGGACTCCTAGAACAAAAAAGAAGAAGCCTACAGCTATTTTAAAAAGTAGATTGAAACCTACAGCTGGACGCCTATAGAACAAAAAAGAAGAAGCCTACTACAATTTTAAAAGTAGACTGAAACCTACAGCTGGACGCCTACAGAACAAAAAAGAAGGAGCCTACAACTATTAAAAAAAAGACTACATACATCACCTGCTATATAAAAAAAAATAACTTTAAAATAAGTTAAAATATAAGTTTAAGTATAAGACTAAAAAAAAGACTACATACCTCACCTGCTATATAAAAAAAAATAACTTTAAAATAAGTTAAAATGTAAGTTTAAGTATAAGCCTAAAAAAAAAAATTTAAATATAAATTTAAGTATTTTATATTTATAGACTATATATTATTATTTCTCTTGAAACTATATTTTGTTGGCTTATTCACACATTTATATTTTTATTTTTTGAATCCCCTGAAGAAAATTCCTGGATCTGCCACTGAGTACATATATATTCAAAAGACTCATCTACTAGTATCAAAGTCATAGGTGGATCCAAGATTTGAAGTTGAATTCCTTCATCGACTTCAAGTTAATGTAGATAAAAAGAAATAATTAAGTTTACAATAGAATAACTATAGATATTTAGGAAATTTCTAAACATATATACAAAATCTGGGCAAAAGTTATTGAGTTCACAGGAACCCATAATCGAAACTGTGAATTTAAAATATTAAATGGTTGATCAGTTCAAGAGGAGCATAGGCAGCATTGATCAAATGACCACAACAACTTATAATTCATTTATGCTGCACAGGTGGGATATCTCATGATAGTTTTGCTTCTCTCCTGATAAAACTTTAGGAGTGTCCACAAATAAAATATGGTCAAGGAGCTATGAAGTAATAAAAATAATTAGACTAATTATTGAATTACGATGCATAGTATGATAATGTAAAAGGAATTTTTAGTCATTGAATCACAGAATGTGACAACCGGGAACACTCAAATTTTGATAAAAATGCTCCACAAAACTTTGTCAAATCAGTGATCGAAAAGTAGCCTAAACAACAATAGTGTTTCCAGGAATGCTTCTTTCATCTGGACCAGACAAAGCAAAAAATCACCATAAGGCACTAAAACCGCGAAATCATTACCATAAACAAAATGTACAATTAAATTGTGTCGCTGATGTATTGCCGAGAATACCTTATTAGAAACGAATGACTGCAAAAAACTATAAGTTTTACTACTACTATTACTACTGCTACTACTACTACTACTATTGTGATTACTACAATTAGAATAGGATCTATATATCTTTAATCAAGGACATAAAACATATGGAACAAAGGTAGAGAAATTGGATGGTACTAATTGTAACCACAATAAATCAATTGGTTGTTGGCTCTGGTCCGATGTGTGCACCTATTTCAACCAAAAGAGATAAGAAAAGAACAAACAGAAGAATCAACATTAGTAACAAATGGCAAATATTAAATAAATATACAGAAATTGGTCAGTACTAACCTGGATAATTGCACTTTAGCAAGTGTTTGATACAAGTGATTTTTCTTGTCGAGTATTGACCTAAAAACATGATCATAGGCTTGGTATCAAAATCGCTCTCCGTCTGTGACAACAGACAAAAAGAAGCATTCACAAACACAAATTTAATTGTTGAAAGTACTACTATTAAGACATAAGCAGTATGCTTCTTCATCCACTCACCAGAGTTGGAGATGCAAAATCAAGCGGTAAGTAAGTTCCAGTGGCTTTAACTTTTCATTGTAGAGTCTCTTTAAACCATCAATTACTAATGTAACAACAGTGAGACAAGGCTGAATCTGAAGAAAAATCGAAACAAAACAATGTCAAAAATAAAAATTGCGAAAAATACACATGGTCAATTTGTGGTAAAGACACTACTACAATAATCAGGGACAAGGCTTTGTGGAACTTTTAGAAAAGTTTTTCATCAAGAAAATGGGAGAACAGGGGATGGTGGGAAGATGGAGAGGGGGTGAAAATTTAGAGGGAAAAACAATACATAAAAGGAGGGAAAAACAACATCTATGTTTTCCTCTCTTTTTTTTATTAAGTTTTAATTTTAATTTAATAGAAGCACATTTTTAAAATTGAAATAATTTATTAGATAACTTTTGGTGTTTCTTTTATATTTGTATCCTATTATATCATTGTTTATAATCTACAGTTAGTTATCATGTTTATTTGTAAAGTGAACTCTTATTTATGCCTTTGTCATCACTCAACCCATATTTATCTTCGTTCCCATCCACTCCAATAGGACAATGAGGAAATTAGTTGTTGTATTGGGTTGAGAACCATGATGTCTCAGATGCAAATCAAAATAGAGAAAAAAATTTTGGTGCTTTTTTTTTTTCAATTAGTTGAGTTGAGATTTGGTTCATTTTGTGTAAACGATTTAACTTATCTATTATCGATTCTTATGTATGTCGAACCCCTAACGACCCAATATGATATCATTTGATTCGTTCTGGCTTAATGATTATTCATCAATTCGCTATCGAGTTATTGGACAGTCAGTTTATTTGATATAAAAATTGAAACCAAAAAATTAAAGTAGCTTTTATATACTCCACTAGTGACTAATTGTCTAATGGTCCGAACCCATCGAATGTCATTGTCACTCCGAACAGAGATTACAATTGGTAATCGATGGAGATCGTAGAATTGGGGTTGAGAGGCGAATGAAATGGATGTTTTGGGCTAAAGGTATATTTAGAGTGAAGTCGATATGTATGTTTTGATAATAATCATAAATGCATGTTGTGATTAGTTGGTTGCAATAGTGTTTGGGATGTTTGTACTCAATATAGTTCAATACGCTTAGTAGTGAGTTATGACTAATGGCTCGCTCAATATTTATTGCGGACAAGAGATGTCGGTCACACAAACCGTTGAGTATAATATGCAACATAAATATCTATACATGGGCAGAGAGTCATTACCGTGAGTAATTTATTAAGGGTAAAACATTATTCAAAGTAACGAATTTCTCTTAAATATCATAAACCTTCAACTTTTCTCCCAATATTTTTTTTTGTAATATAATAATATATACCGAATACATTACTATAAAATATATTTATTTTAATAATGAAAATTTTTAAAAAATTGAATTATTCTAGAAAATTGGTATTATAGAATAATTAATTGTGTAGGGTGAAACTATCAAAATATTATGCAATTATAATAGATCATATAAAATATTTATTTTATAACTGTTTGAAACTGTCGCAATATAAATTACAAAAGTCACTGTTAATTAAGTATGCAAGCATTTTATGGCGGTTCTCTTAAAACCGTCAAAATAATATTAATAGCAGACGGATTTGTGACAACATTGAAAACCTCCATTTTATGCTCATTATGGTGGTTATAAATTGTCATTACCCCAAAAATAAATCGTCCGGATCATTTAGATTTTTTGTAATGCGAAACCCTACACAACGAAATCACCATAACAAGAAGAATTTTGGGGAAGTTGAAACATACGCTACAAATTGAAAGTTTAGTGGGGGACTTTTACAACCTCCAGAGTTAAACCGTCCTTAAAAATAATCATTTTGTGGGAGTTAACATAAGCGCTACAAAATAAATGTGTAGTGGGTGTTTCTTATAACCTCATAAATAAACTGCCATAATTTACCCATTTTTTTTTGTAGTGTACAACTCTTATGAGGTATATCGGGAACTACACGTATATTGAAATATAATTAGCAAAATATAACTTAGAACTAATAAAAAGTTTTCTTTATCTAATAGGAGTGCTTAGTGTAATCATAATTAATTTTAAAAAAAAAACATAGAAAATCTTTAGGTGTATTGTTTGGATAGATTTGATAATTTATAGCTATTCTGGATTCCTTGGTCAAGATAGATAAAATGATTGATATAATTAACACATGCAAATAGTAAAATCAAATTATTAACGTGTTAAATGTAAAACAAGTCAACTAATTGCTTGTTACGTGTTTGTCTTCTCATTTTACTCTTCTATAAATTAACAACAAAATATGCTTGTGAAGCAATATCCTATTTTGTTTAAATCAGCTTAAGTATCTTTCTTTTCTTTTTTATTTAAGAGAAAATTGAATTTCTTACCCTTTTTACATATAAAAACACGATGATTAATTGGGAATCATCTCTCATTTGAACATGATTTTACTATTTCTAACTTCAAATTAAAGTAATACATTTTCTAAATCAAGATGCTAATTACGCAACACGAAAATCATATCATAAACAATTTGTTTATCACCCGTAAAGATGATTTAGTTGGTGCAATAGGTCTATATATCTCACAACCACAAGAAAGGTTAGGCAATACCTTTTTTTAGTCAAACTCCACGTAGTCACACTTACAATAGAAAAAAAACATGCCTATATATTATTACCTCTATTACTATAATAACCTCTTTGTTTACGAGCATTGCATGTGTATATGTTCTACTATAATAATTATTCCTGATAGTTTGATTTGACATGAATTTTTTTAGATTTAAAAAAAAAAAAACACACTCTTAAAACTAGTGTTAAAATATATCATTATAGTAGTGTGATTATAACATTTTAAGAAATTGTCTCTTAAGCATATCATAACATTCGTGTTGCTAGTAAAACTTCTTATGATTAAAAATAAAATGAGAAGTTTATACAGTTGAAGAGTCCTGCATTGGGCTTTTATAGGGAGGGTGATCTTTATATGTGATTTGGACAATTCTTCATTTGAGCTTATTTTGGATTGATTTAGGTTGTCGAATATTCAATTTTTTGTAACATTGCATCAGAGTAGAATCTATTATAATTCTCATTTTCTAATATTATTGGACTCTCACCTTCAATTACCCACAATCCAAATTTTCAACCTTGGTGCGGGGTGGGGGGCTAGGGTTAGGTACTGTTGAAGAGTTTCACATTATCCTCTTACGAAGTAAATGTCCTCTTTATATCACTTGAACAACGATCCTCATATGTTGAACTAACTTTAAAATTGAGTTAGTCACAATATCAATTTCTTTTACATATAATTAGATGTTTTCAAATATAAAAATATACGGATCATTCCTACAAATCTAAGTGTCCCAGATCAATGTAAACAATAAAAATATAATGTCACCTAGACAAAAATAGCGTCACCCTCAAGGAACTAATAACAAGGTCGTGAAGTACTATATGAAATGAAATAATCAAATTCTTAAAAATTATTTTCTTCAACCGAAAAGACATTCGAGAAAATTAAAAAAAATCGATAATATCAAACTTTTTTCTTTTATTAAAAATATAAATAAATTATACTTGTGAATGTATACTTTTCTCACATTGCATTATTTCTTTTTTACATCTTATATTCAATATTTTTCTATAGATGGACTAAAACGAAAATTAATCATAAGAAGTACTAATACCTTTTCTTCATGAAACACCAACCACAAAAAGAAAAGATATATATTGGGGTTGGGGGTTGGGATGTGTAACAAACAATTAATGGAAGAAAGAAGTGGCCAAAGAGGGTGAGGTTTCTTAACGGACGGGCAAAAAAGAGGTTTACTTTACTTGCACTTCTTTACTACTTTATTACTATTATTCACACACACACACACCAATGCCCTTCATTTTAGTCAGACTCACACTTTACAACTTCCGATCTTTCAATTTTTACTTGTTTGATATATCAAAAATATATGTTCAAAATTATTTGTTCAGTTTAAAAAATAAATAGTTAAAAAAATACAAAAAACTATTTATCTCTATAAAAAGAATGTGTTTTTAGCTGTGAAGTGAAAAAGAAGGAATGTCAGTTATTCGACCTTTGTCAATTGCTACCATATATCAATATCTATTACGAATAAAAGATGAAGATCAAAAGAAATAACTTAATCACAATTATAAAGATCCTAAAATAGGAAAATTCTTTGTAGGGGCGGCTCGATATATTGTATGGCCTAAATCGAAACTTTAAAATGAGGCCTTAAAATATACTTTTTATATTTGAAGTTTATTTCAATAACTTTTTGAGATGCAAAATTATGAATAAATTTATTTTACAATCATTTTTTCTCAATAATTTTCATTTCAATTAATTGTATACTTAAATCATTTTATTTTTGTTGAGATGATGTTGATCATAAGTATGATTTTGAAAATTTTAATTTAAAAAATTTCTTTCAGCTGAGACAATTATTATAGAAACTCTATATACAGTATAATCATTTGAAAAGTAATTTAAAAAATTTATCTTATTTAAATATTTCTTATCATTCTACTCCCCCCATCCCATTATAACTATTATTTTAATTCATTTCATGTCCATTACATAAAATAATAAATATAAGGTATAATTATTAAGTTGCCCTATTTATTAGATTTTGTTTAGAATTGCCCTATTTATTAGATTTTGTTTAGAATTGAGAAGTACTAAAAATAAATCTTTTTTGATGTTAAGGATAAAGTTAAAATAATTGTCAGCTTTAATCTTAAATTTCTAATATGATATTTTTTTTTTATCTAAAATAACATTAAAATGAAATAACATTTTTTAATGAAAAAAATATTCTTAATTATAAATTTATAATTGCTAAATAAATAAGACCCCAAAAATTAAAGGCCCAAAGCTACCGCTTTAATGACTTTAGGCTAAAGCCGGCACTGATTCTTGGTCGGGTAAAATCCAACCTACTTCCACTTCTTCGCTGCTTTATTAGCATTCACACACACGTACTAATGCCCTTCATTTTGTTCACACACACTTTACCTTGTTTTGATTTTACTTTTTCAATATATGAAAATAAATATTTAATTTAAAAAATTAATAGTTGTTTTGTCATTTTATATTCATTTTACTTTTGCTATATTGAGTAATGACTATAGTTAATAATTAAACATAAATAGATATAAATAGATAAATTATTTATTAATTTTTTAAACTAAACAACTATTATAAAACATTTATTTTAATAACATGAACAAGTAGATGGACGAAGAGAGTATTGATTTGTCTCAAATTATTTACAATAATTTTTAAAAATAATTATCTCACATTATTTATTATCTTGAAAGTCCAAGTTAATTTTTTTGTCATTTTATCATTAGTTGTAATTGTTCTTAAAAATGTCGAATAAATATTGGATAAAGAGAAATTTTAACTTAAAATATAAATAAAAATAAAATAATCAATTATTTTTTAGTTAAGTTTTTTATAAAGAATGTAAAAAAATTACCACATAAAATTTGAGTTGTATGGAGTATCTCAGAGAAGATTACATTTATTTTATTCCTATGCCCAAGCATTTGAAAATACACGGGGTTGTTTGGCAGAGTATATTAGAAAATATAATGCATGCATTAGTTAATGTGTATTATTAGTACCTTATTTGATACGTCTTTTGTCTATATAAGTAATGGAAGCATTAGTTATGCACTTTATTGTATATTGAAGTGTGTATTAATAATACACTCTATTTCCTATGTACTAGTAATACAAAGACTTTTAATACATGCATTAACTTATTAAATGACCTTAATTAATCTGCCGACGTAACATTTCATGCGCAAAGACGAAGGTCTTGCAATTAATCCTAAATCTCTATATATTAGTTCAACAATATTGATTATGTTTGAGATGACAAAAAAACTTTGTTGCCAAAAAAGTGTACAAAGTCAAAGAAGGGTATTTTTATAAACAAACACTTTTTTTTATAGAAATTGTGTAAGATATATTATTTCTTATACATCAAACCAAACAATTTATAAGAAATAATACATGCATAACTAATACAAGTCTAACCAATACAAATAATACTAATAAGTAGGGGTGTACATAGGTTGGGTTGGTTCGATTTTTATTAAAAAAAAATCAAACCAATCATGTCGGTTTATTAAAATTATAAACCAAATCAAACCAATATAAAATTGGTTTTTTCGGTTTAGGTTTTAGTCAGTTTTTTTGGATTTTTTTATCTTTTCAATTTTTTTGACTTTTTTTTATAATCAAGTTTTTGCAATTATATTGTGATCAAAGACTAGATCAAATATGTTTTCACTCATGTGCTAATGAAAAATCAAAATTATGAAAAAATAAGGAGCGAAAAACTCTCTTAAAACTAAAAAGTGAGATGAAGAGTGAAACGTTTAGGTTTTATGTTTGTATTGAATTTTCGATCATTTAATTAGAAATTAATGGACAAATATTACAACTTAAAGGCCTAAATTTTTTCCAATATATATCTACATATACTTTCAAATTATTGAAAATTACTAAAATTAGTTGAAAAAGTATTCAAAAGTAGATTATAATTAATATTTTATGTATAAAAAAGTTTGAATATTATATATATATATATATATATATATATATATATATATATATTATGTCGGTTTGACTTTTTTTTTGTTAACACCAAACCAAACCAAGAATGGTCGGTTTTTTTTTTGTAACGCCAAACCAATCAAACCAAATTATAAGTCGATTTTTTTCTCGGTTTGATTTGGTTCATCGGTTCGGTTTGACTTGACGGTTTGGTCTGTATACCCCTACTAATAAGCATTACTAATACACTATATTCTGCATTGTTCTTATACACTCTATCAAACCACCCCTTATTGTTTTTATTTTTTTATTTTTAACCTTTTGTACCTGTGGGTCCCTATGCATTCTTGCACAAGTCACTTTGACCAGAAAAAATATATATAGATCATGCAAATGTCACTTTCAGTAAGAAATATCCAAAAACTCTCTTAAAATAATTCAATTTCTATTTTGTGCGAGAGGATTGTTTGAGTGACAAGAATAATGAGTACAATAAACAATAATGTACAATTAAGTATCTCACCATTCATGTTTATTTTTTTGTTTTATATTTCAATTACAATTATGTGATGCATATAGTTTAAATTATTAATTTATTTAAATAATTATATCATTTTAAAGGATGAGTTTTCGTGTCAATCAATTTTAGTATTTTTTCCGTCCTTTATAAATTTTATTTTTAATTTTATATGGGGGGAAATGGTTTGACAGAACAATTGTTCAGCAAACAATTAATTGTTCTATAAATTTTGCTCACAAGTTTGCCTTAAGTAATTGTTATCCGCTCATCATTTCGTGCATAAAACAATAAGATGTTGATAATCTGGTGTATCATTCATACGTTTTATATCATAGAGATAATTTCAATTAATTAAAGAAATTCGAGTGCTAATTATGGAAAAGAATCAAAAAGTCCCTAATAGGAATTGCATCCCTTCTTAATGGATCTTACCTAACAAGAATTTAAATTAATCAAAACCATAATATATAATTAAGTATCAGATATTGAATAAAAAATAAAAAATAAAACTAATTTTATGTTACGGCATAATGGATAATATAAGGAAAGGCAATGAGAAAAACTAATAAGCTTTTCCGACTGACAGGCTTCTAACTAAATAGAGGTGCGTATAAAAATAATACTTTAGACAAATCTCATATTGAAAACAGATGGAAAAGTGCCAAGCTATATATGAATAAAAAGTTATGCCATGAGCTAGTTTTTACTCTCTTTTTTTCGAAATGGGATCTTCATTTTATATTCAAATCAAACTTGAGTACATCTGTAATCAGAGACGGAAGGTTAATATGTCACTCTGATTCATCAAACCAGACATAAATAAGCAGATGCTCTAGCAAGACAATGAGCAACCTGATTCGCTAATTTCTTATGTAAGAACAAAAAGTTATGCCATGAGGTAGTTTCTACTTTCTAGTGGTGCCTCATAACCCCTGGTCGTACCAACAAACTCCTAACGTCTAGTGTCATGGATGACCTCGTGGTTTTGGTTGTGTCAAATGACAAGTATGCATGCGCCTATGTCACACATCAATATCCCGCATCCAGCAAGCAATGCTAACAACGCATGTCAGGCACAGTGTTAGAGCCGGGATTGACACCAAGGAAGTTCACAAGTGAATATACGAATTAATCGAAGGGGGTTTGACATCTACTATATATACATAAAAAATAATTTTAATCATTTATATATAGTATAATTTTCCATCGAAGGGGGTTCGGATGAACCCAATACCTTACATGTAGCTCCGCCCCTGGTCAGGCAGGTAACACCCTCAATGCTGGCCCACAACCTATGCCAGTGGGCTAAGCTTCACGTCTAGCGTGCATGCAATGAAGCTTAAGACAAGGATAATGTGGCTCCTCTACGTGCCACCCATTACCATCATAGCACTTTTCTCCACAACCTGGAGAATGAACTCTTAGAAGAGTACAATTTCATCCTCCAGTATGAAGAGGAATTCTGGAAAACCAAATCCAGAATTAACTGGCTCTCTCTGGGTGATGACAACACCAGATTTTTTCAAACCTCTGCCCTTAACAGAAGAAGAAGAAGAAGAAACAAAATCCTCTTGTAAAAGGTTGATGCTGGAAATCATATTCAGGGGGATAAGAAAATATTTGATCATATCACTAACTTCTTCTGTAACCTCTACACCACTGACCAGTATCTATCCAAATGGTGTAAAGTTTGACCCCATAACCACTCTTCCCTGTCTAAGGAGGCCAAAAACATCCTAGCAGGCCCTCTGAGAGATAGTGAAATTATTAATCCTCTCATGTCTTTTCAACCTAGGAAAGCTTATGGCCCAGATGGATTTCATCCCCTCTTCTACCAGAAGTACTGGACTACTGTATACAATAAAACTATTGACTTCTGTCACAAAGTCTTTAGGGACAAGCAAATGCCTAAGGAAGCCAATGCTAATTATCTTTATCTGGTCCCTAAATGCCCCAATGCCAATACTATCTGAAATTTCAGACCCATTGGTCTGTGCAATTTCACCTACAAGCTCATTACCATGATCTTTGCCAATAGGATAAAGCCTCACCTGGATAGCATAATAGAGCCAACCCAAGCTAGTTTCCTGGCCAACAGAAGGGTTGCTGACAATGAGTATGTCAACCATTTTAGGAAAATGAAGGGAAGAAAAGCAAACATGATCCTAAAAATTGACCTAGAAAAGGTTTTTGACAGGCTTGAATGGTCTTTCATTCATGAGACCCTGCACCTATTCAACTTCCTCAAGGATATGATTGACCTGATCATGTCCTGTGTCTCTACTACCTCAATCTCTATACTTATCAATGGCAATCCCACTCCTTTCCTTGAACCAACTAGGGTTATTAGACAAGGGGACCCCATTTCCCCTTATCTGTTTATTCTTTACATGGAAAGGCTCTCTAGGAATATTAATCTGGCTGTGAATCAAAAGGATTGAATTCCCATTAGGATCTCCAGTAATGGCCATATAAGTTGTCCCACTTAATATTTGTTGATGATCTTACTCTATTTGCTCAGGTCAATCCCAAAAACTGTAGAACCATTCTTAGAATCCTCAAGGACTTTAAAGATGACTCTGAGCAAAAAATGAACAGCTTCAAGTCTAAGGCCATCTTTTCCAGAAATTGCTCACCCTCTAATGCTGAGGAATGATCTAGCCTACTTAGCATCAAGAAGGGGGAGCATTTTGGAAAGTACTTAGGATTCCTAATTCTCTCCCACAAACTACTTATGTAGACTTCCAGTTCATCTTAGACTCCATGAGAAAAAACATGGATGATTGGAAGGTCAATATGCTCAACATGATTGGTAGGGTTATCCTTGCTAAGTCCATCTTAAACAGTATCCCTACCCAGTTGATGCAATACATTAAGTTACCTCAAAAGATTGTTGAAGTTAATAATAACATTCAGAGAGATTTTGTTTGGGGTAGCAACTCTAATAGGAAAAAACTCCATTTAGTTAGTTGGGATAAGCTAACCAAGCCTAAAAGCTATGGGGGCCTAGGGCTCCATAAGGCTGAGCACAGAAATAAGGCAATGCATGCTAACCTAGCATGGAGATTGTTTAAGAATACCAGCTCACTTTGGGGTAGGGTTCTAATCTCCAAGTAATACAATGCCAGAGAGGGCACTAACAGAAGAATAGCTTCCTCAATTTGGAAAAGTGTTCGACAAGGTTGGCATAATTGCTCTAAAGGCCTAGCCCGGTCCATTCATAATGGAAATACAGCTAGATTCTTCTATGATGCCTGGATACCCCACTCAGTCCCCTTAAGAAATCTCATCCATGGTCCTCTGACTAATTAGGAGGAAGACCTTAGAGTAGTACGTGCAACTACCAATAGTAATTAGGACTGGAGCAAAATCTCTTTTGACCTTCCTGAGACCATTCTCATCTCATTGCTGCCACTCCTCCTCCTCCTCCTACCTATACCAGAGATGACCACTATTACTAGAAGTAATGGCAAGTTCACAACTAGCAGCATCTATGAGACCATTATAGGTGAGCAATGGAATGGAAATGAAGATGCCAACCACTTCAAGTTCATCTAGAAAGCCAACATTCTTAATAAAATTAAGACATTTATGTAGCTTCTTACTCTAGATAGGCTTCCCACGAATGATTATCTTAACCGTATAGGGATGAATGTTAACCCCCACTGTCAGTGCTGTGATCAGGAGCTGAAAACCTCATTTCATATTTTTTTCAATGTAGGAATGCTACCCAGTTCTAGGAGGAACTGCAAAATAAATTTGGGATATAAATTGTTCAACACATAAACCAACTGACCCATCAAAGTTGGACCAAGTTGTAGATCCAAGTTTGGAACAAAGCTTTCAACCATCATACTACCTGGGGAACCATCATCCCTCTTAGTCTTTACACAATTTGGTGTTAGGATTGATTAGAAGTTCACACACTCTAAATCTATGGAGACGATGAAGAAAACTAGAGAGAGTTCTTGAAGAGAGAGAGAGAGAAGTAATTTTGTGGTAACACCCGTGGGTAACCTCCACGACAGACAGACTTTTATATTAATGACTTGGAGAATGTATATTTACACAGAGAATGAGAATAAAAGGTACAGCCTAAAATTTGGGTCCGAGCTCCGCCCCCCATACCCCCGGCAACCTCACCGCGAAGGTTAAACCGCGTGAACATTAATATATAATAGTACATCACATATTAATCAGGCTCCACAACCTAACAATTCTCCCACTTGAAGACTGATTCTATCATCCAAGAATTACATTCTAAAAAAAAATAAAAAATATTCCTCTATCATCAATATGTTCGCCACACCGCAACATCTGTAGACACAACTACAAAAAGCCAATTAAGGTCTTGCACAACCTTAGTTTACCAATATCAACACATTTAGTCAGCATGTCTGCTGGATTCCTTACACCCTCTATCTTTTCCAAACACATATCACCTTCTTCCATTGCCTTGCGAGTGAAATAGTACCGTCTTCTAATGTGCTTCATCTTCGAATGATAGACCGGGTTCTTCACTAATTGTATGGAACTCTGGATATCTGTGTAGAGAATCTTCTTAAGCTGCTTCTTGCCCAGTTCTTCCAGATAATCTGTAAGCCATATCATCTCCTTTTCAGCTTCAGCTATTGCCACATACTCAGCCTCAGTAGATAGAAGAGCAACATACTTCTGAAGCCTGGACATCCAACTCACTGTTGTATCACCTACGGTGTAAATATATGCAAAAGTGCTCATACTTGAGTCCACATCCCCACTAAGATAAGCATAAAAAAAACCTTGTAGAATCACTTTACCATGTCCAAAACAAAGTGAAGTACTGGATGTACCTTTCAGATATCTTAGAAGCCACTTCACAGCTTCCCAATGCTCTTTCCCGGGATTTGCCATGTACCTGCTAACAACTCCCACTGTATGTGCTATATCAGGTCTAGTGCAGACCATAGCATACATCAGACTCCCAACTGCAGAGGCATATGGAACAAGTGGCATGTGCTCCTACTCCTGAGCTGTCTTCGGTGACTGCTCCTTTGACAATTTTATGCGATTTGCCAATGAAGTAGTCCTGGGTATAACATTATTAACTCTGAATTTGGACAACACCTTCTCGACATACTGCTCTTGGGATAGATTCAAAGTTCCAGCAGATCTATCCCGAGAAATCCTCATCCCAAGAATCTGCTTCGCTGGCACCTAAATCTTTCATCTCAAACTCAAAAGACAGGCTTTCCTTCAGAGAATTTATATCCTTCATACTGGATCCTACAATCAACATATCATCCATATACAAGAGTAAAAATACATAAGAATCAGTGTATTTCTTAAAGTAGCAACACTGATCCTTATCACTCCTGCGGAAGCCACTCTTGCTCATAAAGGAGTCAAACTTCTTGTACCACTGTCTAGGTGCTTGCTTCAGCCCATACAAGCTCCTGTTGAGCTTGCACACCATGTGTTTCTTGCCTGGAACTACAAAGCCCTCTGGCTGCTGCATATAGATTTCCTTGTCTAAATCTCCATGTAAAAATGCAGTCTTTACATCTATTTGCTCAAAATGCAAATTCTCTGATACAACAATGCTCAATAAAATTCGAATAGTAGTTAATTTCACAACAGGAGAAAATATTTCAACATAATCAATACCTTTTCTTTGTGAATATTCTGTAACTACTAACCGAGCCTTGAACCTTCTTTTAGTATCTGGTTCTACCTTGATTCTAAACACCCACTTGTTCAACAAGGCTCTCTTCCCTGCAGGTAACCCAGTCAACATCCACATGTTATTCTTCTCAAGTGAGCTCATCTCATCATCCATGGCTTGCTCCCACTTGATTGAATCCTCCACCTACAGGGCCTCAGCAACAGATTTCGGTTCCCCTTCATTAGTCAGCAACAGATAATATAATGATGGTGAATACCTATCTGGTGCTCTAATGGTCCTGGATGATCTCCTCTCAGCCTGATCAGGTGTCACTTGTTCCACCTCTGGTTCCTCAACGATAGTCTCTGGAGTTTGTGGAGTATCTACTGCAACATCTTTGGGTGTACTCTTCGGCAACTCAAGCTCAGCTCCCACTTGCTTTGTAGTTTCTTGAACTTTTTGATCTCTGTCCTTATACAAGATGTTTTCATCAAATGTTACATCACAATGTCTTAGGATTTTCTTGTTCCTGTCATCCCAAAACCTGTACCCGAACATGTCAGAACCATAACCTATAAAGTAGCACTTTATAACTTTAGCATCAAACTTATCTCTCTTCTCTGGATCAACATGAACATAAGCAGTGCAGCCAAAGGTTCTCAAGTGAGAATACTTAAGCTCTTTTTCTGTCCATTCTTCTTCAGGAATCTTGAACCCCAGAGGAACTGATGGTCACCTGTTGATCAAGTATGCAGCTGTGCTCATAGCATCTGCCCAAAACATCTTAGGTATCCCACAGTGTATCCTTATGCTCCTAGCACGCTCATTCAATGTTCTGTTCATCCTTTCAGCAACTCTATTCTGCCTTGCTTTCCCGGGAACTGTCTTCATCAATCTGATTCCCTCAGTTGCACAGAACTGTTTGAATTCTGACTTGTGATATTCTCCTCCATTATCAGACCTCAGGAATTTGATTTTCAAGCCAGTCTGATTTTCAACTTCAGCTTTGCACCTCTTGAAAGTAGCAAACACATCTGACTTATGTTTCAAGAAGTAAACCCATAGCAAACACATCTGACTTATGTTTCAAGAAGTAAGCCCTTACCTTCCTGCTGAAATCATCAATGAAGGTGACATAGAATCTGGATCCACCAAGTGATGAAACAGGATATGGTCTCCAAACGTCTGAATGGACCATTTCCATCCGTACTTGCTTCAGCTTTCTCACAGTCTTCGTGAAGCTTACTCGCTTTTATTTACCCATAACACAACTCTCACAAAGATATGAATCGGAAGCACCCTCAGCAACAATAACCATGTTTATACACCCTGCAGTGGTGTACAAAGTTCTAGATTTTGTGCCACGTGCTACAACCATAGCACCCTTCACAATCTTCCACGAACCTTTCCCAAACTCTGTTGCGTAGCCTGTGCTATCCAACTAACCAACAGAGATCAGATTCTTCTTGAGACCAGGAATATATCTGACATCCTCCAATGTCCACTGGTTTCCTTCTGGAGTTTTTATGCAGACATCCCCCTTCCCCCTTTCCTTCAATCGCCAATGGCTTGTTGTCAGCAAGATACACCTTTTCAAAATTTCTAGACTTGAAGTTTTGGAATAATTCCTTGCTAGGAGATGAATGAAAAAATGCACCAGAATCCAATATCCAGGATTCAACTGGGCTGTCTACACTAAGGATTATAGCATCCCCAATGTCTTCTGCTGAATTAACAAAATCATTATCATCTCCAGATTTTCGATTCTTCTTCTTCTTGGGTTTCTTGCACTCTGTCCGAAAGTGTCTTCTCTCTCCACAATTCTAACATGTAAAGTTGGATTTTTGTGGAGATTTTCCATGATTCTTCGATTTTGATCTGTCATGTGTATTCTGACCCCTCGATTGGTCTCTCTTCCTTCGGTCAACACTGAGAGCACTACCAGATAATTTCCCAATTTCTCATTTGTGAATGCTTTCGCTAAGAACAACATCTCGAATTTCATCAAACTTCAGTTTCTTAGATCCACGGGAACTGCTAATCGCAGCAACAACAGTATCACAAAACTTGGGCAGAGATGACATCAAAATCATTGCTTTAATTTCATCTTTGAAATTAATATCCACAGAAAACAGTTGACTAACAATCATATTGAACTCGTTTATATGATCAGCAACAGATCCATTCTCAGGCATCTGTAAATTGACCAATCTACGCATCAAATATACCTTGTTCATTGCAGATGGCTTTTCGTACATATTTGATAGTGCTTTCAACAGATAGAATGTGGTTTTCTCCTTGACGATGTTGAAAGCCATGTTTCTCGACAAATTCAACCGAATCAGCCCTAGAGCCTGCCGATCCTTGATCTTCCAGTCCATTCCTTCATGGACTCCGGTTTCACCCCGGTCAAGGGTTCGTGAAGATCTTTTGGGTACAGATAGTCTTCAATCTGCATCTTTCAGAAACCAAAATTGGATTCATCAAATTTCTTGATTCCAAACTTCGATCCTTCTATCTTCCGTGATCGTGATGAATCTCCCAAGCTTTGATACCAGTTGTTAGGATCGATTAGCAGTTCACACACACTAAATCTATGGAGAGGATGAAGAAAACTAGAGAGAGTTCTTGAGGAGAGAGAGAGAGGTAATTTTGTGGTAACACTCGTGGGTAACCTCCACGGTGGACAGACTATTTATATTAATGACTTGGAGTATGTACATTTACATAGAGAATGAGAATACAAGGTACAACCTAAAATTTGGGTCGGGGCTCCACCCCCCACACCCCGGCAACCTCACCGCGAAGGTTGAACTGCGTGAACATTAATATATAACAGTACATCACATATTAATTAGGATCCGCAACCTAACATTTGGCTCACCAGAAATGATAATCAATTTAACAACAAAAAAGAACAAATCCCTGTAGATACTCCCATCAATCATGTTATATATAGAGTTCAGTCTCCTGATTCAGAATCATTCCAATAGTGGAGAGAAGACCCACTTATCCCTAATCTGGGACCCTCCGCCACCTAATGCCTATACCATCAACACTGATGGGTCTTGCCAAGGGAAAATAGGTACTGCAGGTTTGGGAGGTGTCAACCGTGACCACGAAGGAAATTGGGTCATGGGTTTTTATGAGAAGATTTCCCACGCTTCACCAATACAAGCTGAGATAATGGCTCTCAGAAGAGGTTTAATGTTAGTCGTTGCTAATAACATCAAACCTCTGCACATAAATATTGACTCCCTTGCAGCTACTCAACTTCTTAACAGTGATGACTCACACTATCACAACCTTCTTTGTGATTGCAGGTCCTTGATAAAGATGCTCTAGGCACCTTCTCCAGTCCACATCTTTAGAGAACAGAACAAAGTTACAGATGCGCTAGCAAAGATGGGACACAATGCTCTTGAACTCAACTTTCCGGTTATTTTGTCTGCCCCCCACCCCATTTAGCCCAACTAATCTATGAAGACTCTGTAGGAACTTCCTATTCAAGATTAGTGAATTCAAACAATATTAACCTAGTAAGCCGGGCTGTGGCTACTAATGCTAACGGTTTTTGCCAGCTGACGTAATCAATACTAAGTATCCTTTCGACCAAAAAAAAAATATCGGTCCTTTTTATGTACATGTAAAATAGCTTTACTTCCTATATTTCCATTGTGCGTTTCTAAACTTTTTTATGTCATTTTATGTAACGTGAGATTTTTTCGTTAAAGCATATATAGGGGATATAGTAATAGTAGTTTCTATCAAGCTAACAATGTTCTCTTTTGGTGTGTCCATATCCACTTAAAACCATTTTATTATAATATAATCTCTCTTTATAAAAGCAACTTTACATTCAGACTTCAGTATAACCTCTCTTTACATACTATGATCTTATTATTAACTTTTTTGTATGACACAAACAATTTAGTCTTTTTTGAATTAAGTCAATGGAAAGAAAGCACTCCTTGACAATTCATATGTACGTGCACTTTTTTTTTTCTTTTTGATTTAGTGTAGCCTAAGCATGACATATATCCTTAAAGGGAGATTTGCACAAATATAGCAAGTTTCAATGACATCATTTAAGTTTTAGCCTCGTTAATTTATATGAATTCACAACCAACATTAGGTAGTGAATCCATACGATACTATTGTAGGAGAATACCTTAAAGGCGGCGTCGAGTCTCGCAATCGCAAGGGAGTATTATGATGGCACTATGACGAAGGACAGACTAATACGAACGTGTAAAGGAGAATGACTGACATACTTTTAAGTTCTAGGTTATCACGCTTCTATAAAAATAGAACAAATAACACTTTAGGGAAATTGCACATCGAAAAGAGAAAGAAGTACTTTATAGAACAAAACATAGGTTCATGTTATACATACGTTTTATTTATTTTTTTTGACTCTACGTGACGTAGTTTAGTAGACAAATTCATGAGGTCTATCGAACCAAAATTATTACTACATACCATGGACTTGGGCCATTTATCCTTTCATTAGAATATATATTTTATATACTTCTTTTTAAGATTCCCTTGATGTAAAAATGGAATTTAAATTAAAGTAGAAAAACAAAAGTAGTAGAAATGAATCATGGTGCCAGCTGACTGAAAATGGACTATATGCACCATTAATTATGGTTGGTTATTTTGACAGTGTGAAACAACAAAGGTGGCCGTATTCTCACATGATTTTGAACTGAATTGGGCCCGGGAGCGGAGCCAGCTTGGGGTCAGGGGTTCATCTGAAATCTTATTTGATTAAAAAGTTATACAATTTATGTATAGATAAAATTATCTTTATGTATGTATAATTATAGATGTTGAATAGCTTTCAGTTAACACATGTGTTTACTTCTTCAAATTTTGAATCGTGTTAATGAAGATTCTGTGTCCACTACTGATTGAGCCATCTAAACCATTTATTTTTTCTAATTTTTAGTTGGATTGTCTTCTTCTGGTAAATAGTGATTTTTTTTTCTTTTTCTGTTTGTTGAATGGCATTTGGTTAACTTTTTAAGCTTTAACATAACTTGTCAAAATTGACAAAACATGTCATTACTTCGAGAGGAAAAAATAATGTCATAATGAAAGCCTGTATGTATATCTGGTAGAGTATTTATTAATGAAAGATAATCTCTCAACGACAAAAGGAAAAAGAAAAAGAAAAAGTAGTAGTTAAAATGATTATTTTCTTGTATACATTTTAATATGTAGCTTGCCATGCAAATCATATACAATCAATCAACTTTATCTAGGTGGGTAATGATTGTATTGTGTTGCACAATATTTTGCTTCACAAATTACACCTATAAAAAGAATTGTTAGTAGTATATGATATTTTCTTTTTAATTCTGAATAATTTTAAAACTTTTCCCTTTCTTTCTTTTTTTCTTTTCCTGTGAAAATTGTGAGGAAAGAAAAATTATGAAATTTGGAGCAAAAAAATAGTGTATGAAAAAAGTAGAAAAATAATTTTTAAAGATTGAAATTATGTTTGAATTTGTATGAGTTATTTAGGGTTAAAGTTAAAAGAAGTTTTTTAAAAATAATATTCCAAAGAGTGAAATACATATATATATACATGGCCAAAAGGGAGGAACTTTTTAGAGTTTTAGCATAGTCATTCATTAAGTGAAGTAATATTTATGTAGTTAAATAACTCATGTTCCAACTCTAATAAATCATTCCTTTCATAACTTATTGTTAGAAAAAGAATCTATGAAAAGGGAAAATAATTACTTGGTGCCATTCTCAAGAAACCTAGATAGATTTAAGTTTGAAGATGATAAATATTTACTTGTGCTCGATATTTATAATAGATAAAATAATTTAATTTGAATAATTAAAATGGGTGAAAATGCTTTCTGATACATGTAAATGAAAGATGTTTAGAATTTATGGGTTTCATATATCTTGTATTATGAATAACTCTTTGTTGGTTGCTATCGGTTAAAAGATTGACTCAAATTTGACCTACTAAGATAGAAAAGGTTTTCTACTTTTCCCAACTTTGACTTCCCTACATGAAATAAGAAAATACTTTGCAGAACTCTCATTCAACTTTACCACCTAACCACTAAGTCGAGACCTGACTCTTGACTCGGGACCCAAATCTCGACCCTGATCCATACACTCGACCCAAGACGTCGACCATAGCCACGACCAAAGAGCCATCTCCCGATCCCAGACCTGACTCTTAATCTCAATTCAAACCCAGAACCCAACTCCAGACCTAGACCCGAAATTCGGAGTTGGGTCCTGACTCCTAATCTCAATCCAAACCCAGAACCCAACTCCCGAACTAGACCCAAAATTCGACCTTGACTCGAACCCAACTCCTAACATCGAATTAGGACCCAACCCCAATCCCAACTAGGGACTTGACCCTAACCTTAACTTGGAACCCGACTCCCAACTCAGATCCAACGTAGGACCTAACATGGACTATACAACTTAGATCTCGACTCTAAACCCTGACCTCGAACCGAATGTGACTCCCAATTTTGATATAAACCTCAATCCTGAATCCTGACCCCAAATTGGGATGTGACTCTCGATCCCGATCCAAACTCAATTTTGACTTTCAAACTATACGTGAAACCTGACCCTAACCCAAGATTTGACTTCTAACTCGTAACTCTAACCCCGACCTTAACTTGAGATCTGATCCTAACCTTGACCTGAGTTGGGATGCCATTCCCAACCTCGATCTAGACGTTGTTCTTTACTCCCGACACATACTCGAGACCTGACCCTTACATGTGATACGACTCCAGACCTTGATTCTCAGGACCTTAACTCCCTACACCTATACCGAGATTTGATTCCTAATTTCTGATCCTAACCTGGGATTAGACTGCTTGACTCTCAACCCAACCCAAACTATATGTCAAGGTCGGATTGCGACTTAATTAGGTTGTGTCTCTGATCTTGATTTGTACCAAATTTGGGTTTAGATCTTGAGTTGATATTTGATCTCGAAATTGCTCTCAATTGTTCTACCATTCGATAACAGATTCATTCTTTGATAAGTAAGCACAGTCAAACTGACTTAATAGAATTTGATCAATTCTATTGTCTATCGTCATGGTTGGGTCGAGTCTAAGGTTAGGGTTAAGCCAAAGCTCAGGTCAATTAGTGATTTTTGTGTTGGAGTCGATGCCATAATCGGGGTTAGAATTGTGTCTTGAGTCGATGTTGTGGTCAGATCAGGTCTCGTGTCGGGCTCGGGACAGGCATCTGGATTTGTGTAAAGCGTGGAACTTCGCGGGTGTTTTACTATTTTCCCATATTATCCTCAGGTACCCTTTTAAGTTTTGGTTAGATGTTATACTTCCCAAACCGAAAACAATTTCATCTATAGTATTTATTGTACAATTGTCGTTGGATATTATACTTCGCAAACCAAAAACAATTTCATCTGTAGTATTTATTGTGCAATTGTGGTTGGATATTATACTTCCCAAACCCAAAACAATTTCATCTATAGTATTTATTGTGCAATTGTGGTTGGATATTATACTTCCCAAACCCAAAACAATTTCATCTATAGTATTTATTGCACAATTGTAGTTGGATATTATACTTCCCAAACCAATTACAGTTTCAACTATAGTATTTATTGTGCAATTGTTGTTGGATATTATACATCCCAAACCAAAAACAATTTCATGTATAGTATTTATTGTGCAATTGTGGTTGGATAATATACTTCCCAAACCAAAAACAATTTCTCATTAAACTCTATAGAGCCCTAACCAAACTCTTTTAACATATATTAGTAAAAATCTTAACCTGTCCCTCTCCCAACTAAAAGGCTTTTGAAAAAATGTCACTTTGTGAAGCCAACTAGAGCTTCTTCCAAAGGGTAAACAAAAACAAAAAGAAAAATGACTATAGTGGGAAAGAAAACAAAAAGAGAAGAAAACAAACAAATAGTAAAGGGAAAAAAAAGTGAAGTAGTCGTAAAGAACTTCACTTCTTTGATTAGATCCATTTCGATTTTTTTTTTTTTTAACTTATTAACATGTTGATGGTAAAAAATATCCCGAACAACTATAAAAAGAAAATTAGTGATAAAGCATCTTATTATAATTTTTTTATTTAATTGAGAAATTTTTATAATCACACAAATATTATAATAGATTTAGAAAACTTCATACGAGAAACTATATTTCATAAGCTCAAGTAAAGAGTAATAACCACCAACATTGAGTTGTGGTGCAGTGGATGTGGTTGTTCCACCCTTAATCAGAGGTCGAGAGTTCGACCTTGGGTACAGAGAAAACTCTGTTGAGAGTGCTGCCACCTTAATGATTCCTGCAATGCGCGATTCGGATTATCAATTATTTTTCAATTTTAAAATACAATATTTTTATTACTAATCATGATTTTCAAATAAAATGAAAAGTTATTGCAATAAATAAATAATTTTCATAACTAAATATGAACTAAATTTTGGAGATGAAGAATGCTGACATTTGAGAAACCACCTCTTCTCAAATAACATAGTATTTAAGAGTTGAATTATTACATGATTTAGATTATACAGAACTTTTACTCCTTGTTTCCTTTCGTCCATGTGGCACTAACTTTTTTACTCAATTTTTAAAAAGTGTTACTTAACTATAACTAAAAACAATTTAACTTTAATTTTTTTCTTTTTTAATAAAATAATTTTTAATTACATAAATATTTAAAGATTGTTTTACACCAGAAATTATAAAAATCTTTCTATTTTTCATAATATCGTACCAAATTAAATGGTACCAAATAAAAATAAGACGAAGGAAGTATTTTTTAAAATTTTTCTGGAATTGATTAAAGAAATTGATTATCCTCCGTTCGCTTTTACTTGTCACAAATTTTTTAATTTAATTTTATTTTTATTTGTCATTTTTGACATATCAAGAAAAAATAATTTTTTTTTCTATTTTATCCTTCATATTAATTATTTTTTCTCAATATTAATTTCACCACAATATGTAAACATCATTTAATAGGAGTGCTATAAAAAATAGTCATGTTATTAATTATTTTTCTTAATAAATGTGTCAAATCAAATTATGACATGTAAAAGCCAAAAAATAGTCATGTTATTAATTATTTTTCTTAATAAATGTGTCAAATCAAATTATGATATGTAAAAGTCAAAAAATAATCATGTTATTAATTATTTTTTTTAATAAATGTATCAAATTAAATTATAATATGTAAACGCTAAAAAATAGCCATATTATTAATTATTTTTTTAATAGATGTGTCAAATTAAATTATAACATGTAAAAGCCAACATATTATTTACAAACTCATTCAATGTAAAAGAAAATAAAAGTAAGTAAAAATTAAAAATATAAAAGAAGAAGAACGAAAACAAAATAAAACAGCTAAGCAATCTGGTCACACAATAAGTTACCGATAAGTCATTAATCTATGTTTTTTTATGTTTAGCCTTAGCAACAAGCCAACCCCACTCCCCACGCAAACCCGCACCCACGCCCCCCCCCCCCCCCCCCCCCCCCCCCGTCTTCCAATGGCTTTTTCTTGAGATTTTCGATTTCCGTGTCAAGCAAGCATCCATTTTCCTATCTTCACCCCTTTGCTTAACCGATGGGCAATAGCCCCTCTTAGCTTTACTCCAATTTTTGTTTCACTATTATCCAAGTTATCATCACCCCCACCCCCGACCCCCTCACCCCACCCACTACCCTCACTACCCCTACCCCTTCGTCGCTTTTTATAAGCTTTGCTTCACTTCTAATCTTCACAAACCTAACACCCCTTTTTTTCTTCCTTTTTATTTATCTGTGTATGTATATATTGTTTTTGGTGTGGGTTTCTTGAAATAGAACCCCTGAATTCTCATTCTCTTGGATTTTCAGGTTGGTTGTTCCTCCTCCTCTACTTCTCTGGCTTGGTTGGTTATATCTATTTTTCGTTAACAAAAAAACACTGATTATATGTCTGATGTTTTTGAATTCTCATTCTCTATTTTGCTGGCATGGTTGGTTATTCCTGATGTGTATATCTGTTTTTACTAACAAAAACACTAATTGTATGTTTGATATTTTGAATGTTTTTGTTTCTGTTTGTGGGTTTATTTAATAGAACTGCTGAATTCTCATTCTGTGTGTTTCCTTCTTTATGTACAAATGTATGCATCTGTTTTTGTTAACTAAAACCTCTGATTTTATGTTTGATTTTTTGAATTTTTAGGGGTCTGAGATTTTTAAGGTTGTCTTGGTTGGTCATATGGGTTTGCTTTTTTCTGAATTTTTAGTTTTGTTGATTTTTAAGGTTGTCTTGGTGCGTTGGTCATTCCTCCTTTATCTGTTTTTGTTAATAAAAACATTGATTATATGTTTGATTTTTTGAATTTTTAGTTTTCTTGATTTTTAAGGTTGTCTTGGTTGGTCATTTCTCCTGTATCTACTAATGTGTATATATCAGTATTTTTAAAAATAAAAACATTGATTATATGTTGTGAATTTTAGGCTTGGAAATGGAGCAAGAAGGAGCACTTGTTTTAGTACCGGCTGCAGTGGTCGCAACGCCGAATAGGGTAGTGCCGCCACCACCACCACCGACGTCGTTAGCGCCAGGTTTTCGGTTTCATCCAACTGATGAGGAGTTGGTGAGGTACTATCTAAGGAGGAAGGCTTGTGCAAAGCCATTTCGATTTCAGGCTGTTGCTGAAATTGATGTTTACAAATCTGAACCTTGGGAACTTGCTGGTAAATTTTTTTGTGAATTTTTATCGTTGTCATGGTATAGTTTTTTGAGGATTTTGTTGAAACAAGTGATGAACTTTCATTTTTTTTTTTTGTGGTATATGTGCAGCTTTGCATGTGATTCAGAGTTTGATTTTTGCTCTATGTTGTATGCTTTGAGATTTGGTGGATTTTTGAAGAATTGATTACTTATGTAAATTTTACTAGTACATTTTATCACCTACGTGTGTGTGTGTTTCTCTTTGTGTGGTGTTTGAGGATGAGTTAATTTCAATTGATTGCCAAAAATGGAGTTTAAAGTTTTTGAAGGATTTTTGTGTGTGTCAAGTAAGAAAAATATATTTTTAAGATTGGTTACTTTGAATTTTTATTAGATGGATCCAAATCTTTCGTCTTCATTGTTTTCAAAGAGGAAGGGTTGGAGAAGGAATTAATTTCAATTGATTACAAAAAGTGGAGCTTAAAGTTCTTAAAGTTTTTTTTTTTGTTTTTTTGATAAGGAAAATGTATCTTTAAGGTTGATTTTCCATGAAAATTGAATTTGTAGTAGATGGATACAAGTTTTTCCGCTTCATTGTTTTTAACGAGGAAGGGTTGGAGAAGGAAATGCTGACACATAGTTTAAGGCTTTTTTACAATCTTAAGAAGTTCCTATGTATGGACAAGATTTATACTGTTTGCAGCTTAAAGACGATGTACATGCAAAACGCAATGCTGTTAGTCCCTAGGAAGTTCTGTGCATTTGCACAAAAATTGCATTTCTTCTTTGTTGGTTTGTGTAACCGCTGTACTGTTTTTGTTTGGATGTGTTATCAATTTCTCATGTTACAGACACTTTCTTCTCATTAGTTTTGATGAATTAACTTTTGTTCTTTCTTGTACAGAGTATTCATCTCTGAAGACCAGAGATTTAGAGTGGTACTTTTTCAGCCCTGTAGATAGGAAGTATGGGAATGGATCTCGACTTAATAGAGCTACTGGCAAAGGCTATTGGAAAGCTACTGGGAAGGATCGTCCTGTTCGCCACAAATCTCAGACCATTGGAATGAAGAAAACGCTTGTCTTCCATAGTGGTCGAGCTCCTGATGGTAAGAGAACTAATTGGGTGATGCATGAGTACAGACTTGCCGATGAAGAATTGGACAGAGCTGGAGTTGTGCAGGTGCGAATTTAAATTTGAAAGAAAGCTCGGTTGTGAACCTAATTTCCGTTGAAGTTTTGAATTAATATGTTTTTGTTTGTTTGCGAGGAAAAAGGATGCTTTTGTACTTTGTAGAATCTTCCAAAAGAGTGGATTAGGACCTCCTAACGGTGACAGATATGCGCCATTTATTGAGGAGGAATGGGATGACGACACAGCTCTCATGGTTCCCGGAGGAGAGGCAGAGGATGATGTGGGCAATGGTGATGAAGCGCAAGTCGAGGGACATGACCTTGACCAGGTTCATATTCTCGGTGATCTCTTCAATATGTCTAAATTGTTGCATTTAATGCAAAGATTGCCTATTGCCGCTCTTTCTGCCGCAACTATTAATGCGGAAAGATACAACTTACTATTACAGGAAAAAAGTATGAATCCGGATAAATACAACTTCAGCACTTTTTGCTGCCGGTATTAATGCAGATAGATACTCCTTACTATTACAAGAAATTATGAATGCTATTACCGTTACGTGTAGATGGGATGTTTTTAATTGCAAGAACATTTGTTGTTGGTTTAGTTTGTTGTCTTTCTCCTCATGTGACCTGTTTTGGAAACTCAAACCCTTTTAGCTTTTAATTGCAAGTCGTTACGTGTGGATGTAGTGTTTTTAATTGCAAGAATATTTGTCGTTTTTTAGCTTGTCGTCTTTCTCTTCATGCAGGTCGTTACGTGTAGATGCAGTGTTTATAATTTTGCAAGAATATATGTCGTTCATTTAGCTTGTCGTTTTTCTCCTCGTATGATTTTTTTGGAAGCTCAAACCCTTTTAGCTTTTAATTACAATAACATCTGCCACATTTTAATTTCTCTTGATTCTCTTTGTAATGGTCTCATGGTCTCAGTTAGAATGTGGTAGTTTCTCCATTAAATTATGTTAGGTTTCCTGTCATAATTTTTTTTGCCCAAGTAAAACGTAAAGAAAGCTAGCGGTGCTGAGGTTTCATTTTGGCTAACTTTTGTCCCGTGAGAGGCACACGCTGGCAGAGTGGTTGTTTTCCGTGCTCTATAACCTTTTGGACTGGCTCTACATAATTGTTTATGGGGGACATTTCAATGGCACAAAGATCCTATATCCTTGGCTTACTAGGAAGGGAGTAATAGTCACTCTCTCCCCTTCTCTGTCTCCAAGTACAAGTGTGTCTTTTAAAGACTTTCTTATGCTCCAGTTTCTAGGACTTAGTGAGCAATCTACTTGCCTGCACATTTCATGCATTAAGCTAGACACTAAACCCCACCTAGATGAACACGTGAAGTGGTGTGGGCCCAAGGTGGAGCATTATCCTGGATCATCGGAAAAGGGAAGAAGATAAATATGGGTGACTTATAGTGGCTAATGGTGTAAGCAGTCTCGAATTATATGGATAGTTTTCTCATCTTGTTAATCATATCTTATAGTCAAAACTCCTTGATAGGAATAACTAAACTTCAGGTTTCTCTCTTTTAGATTATGTGGAAATCACAACTAATTTCTCCAGATTATTTTGTCACAGGCATGTGCAGTTGTAACATAAGTAATACTATGGCTACTTGCCGAATAGAGCTAGCGAGTTTCTAGATTTCTATATGTTACCCCATGAATGATAAGAAGGAAGCTTTATCTGCTTTTTTGGCTACGGCACACTAGATCTATCAATTGAGTCATGAATGTGCTACACTCACTTCGCCGGAATAACTAGACAATAGATTACTTATGATTTACAATGTGCGTGCTATATGCTTTTTGTTTTCTTTTCGTTCCATTCTAGGAGAAAAGTCCTAGTAGATAAATACCTTGGGACCAATTTATTAGATGTTTTGATTTTTTGTTCATTTCAAATTATGATGATCCCAGATATTTAGTTGGGTGTTTATGAGTTAGGCAGCGTCATTCTAGTTTTTAGGTGACTTGAGATCAGTTTGCTACGTTTCATCCGAATGAAAGTGTCGCGTGCTTTGATCATTTGATGTGCGCATAGGGAGAGGAAAAGGAGAAGGAAGTAACTATGGTATGGAAGGATGAGACTTGAGAGTATATACATCAAGGGCTTGAATTATTTTTGCGAGTCCAGGGGCGATGCCATAGGGTACCAAATGTTACTCCGTCTTTGCACTTCGAACCCCGTGCCGCTACAATAATGATAAGAGAGGTAGGGGTGGCCTGAGCTGGAAATGATTGGTGGTGCTTGTATGAAGCTCCCATAGGTAGCCATTCCATTCCCTTTTCAGATAATCGTTCGAGAGACTTCAGAAAGACATCATCAATGTTAATGACCTCATTTATTTTCCTTTTCGAGACTTCACTATCATGGCCAGATAAATAGCTAGCCGTCTAATTACATTCATGATCCATTATCTTTTTAATTGATCAAACATTGCCATAAATCATTTATATTTTCATCCTCAAGTATTTTATATGGACAATCATGGCAAACCCCGGGGAGATGAACTTCAACTTGCAAAACTGTGATGCAATAGTTTGTTAATATGGTCGGATGCGAGTTTGAAGTTCCTGTTCATGTGTATGTTAGTCTTAAATTTCCATTCAAGAGAATTTTCCATGTTTTGGCACTGATTGGTGCCTGATCATGTATTAAATTAATGAATAGCTTTCTTGCAGTGCAATAGTTTTCACGGTGACATGTGAAAGCTTTTGAAGTGGAACTGATATTTGGAATTAAATCATTGCGTCTTCAGTTACCGTCTCTTTTAGCAGACTTAGCAGCGATGTTCATCAACAATTTGCTTTGTTTCTTGGGAATTTGATTGTCAAGGCTTTTTTGCTAGTATTGCATATAGAATTTTGACTGCTTGTATTCATAGGTTTTCTTCCTTTTATTCTGGGCAATCTGTTATCAAAATATGACCGTGTCCGTCCTTGCAGCTGGCTGTCGGATCATCAAAGCAGGATGCACTCGGGAAGGCTCCTTGCCAAAGTGAGAACCTGGCTGAGCCCCGACCTCTGACGTTTGTTTGCAAGAGGGAAAGGTCTGAAGAACTCGAACCCCTCTCCTTAGCTCAAAGCAAAAGATCCAAGCATGATGATCCTAGCTCTAGCCATGCAAATGGTTCGGAAGATTCAACCACTAGCCAACAAGATCCACCAACTTTGATGATGACGACAAGTTACTCCCCAGCTCTCTTAACATTCCCCGTGTTAGAACCCCCTGAACCAAAAGAAAGCCAACCTTCTAACCCTCTTACTTTTGACTCTTCCAACCTTGAAAAATCTGTTCCTCCAGGTTACCTGAGGTTCATTAGCAATTTAGAGAATCAGATACTAAATGTGTCCATGGAGAAGGAGACGGCAAGGATTGAAGTGATGAGAGCTCAAGCTATGATCAACGTTCTTCAATCGCGCATCGATCTCTTGAACAAGGAGAACGAGGACTTGAGGAAACTCGTCCGAAATGGTTAGCTGGTAACTATCTCCATGTAAGTCTAGTTTTGTAGTTGTCGGTGGAGGCCCCCCCTTGTATCGGAGTCCCTCCATTCTTGAACTGTCTTTAGTAGGAGTAAGATAGCTGGCTATGTAATAAACGTTATTTACGTAGTTTCGCTATAAACCTGTACCTATGCACCTTTAGCTAGCAACATAATGTTGTCTGTTTAACCGGTTTAAATAAAGTCAAGCGCCTTCAGTTGCAATCTCTGGCTTTAATAAGTTACCATCATATTGCCTTGTGTTTACCCCCAAGCTGAAGCCTTAAATGTACCAGCCTTATGTTTAAACTCTTGGTTAAGAGTTTAAAGAGTAATCTGTTATAAAAAAGAATCTACGACGATAGAATGGAATTTCAAAGTAGATATTTTTGAACATGAATCATGTTTGAATTATTCTTGTAGGTGTATGGTTAATGAACAACTTGCCCTCTCGAGACTTCACTTGTGAGATTATATCAAGTATATCGGTGGCAGTGGTGGTGGTGCTGGTGAAACTTCACTTGTGAGGTTATATCAAGTATAGTGGTGGTGGTGCTGGTGAAACTTCACTTGTGAGGTTATATCAAGTATGTCGGTGGTGGTGCTGGTGCTGGTGAAAGTTGAAGATTTGCAACATACCTAGTGTAATCCAATGATAGATTGGATTTTTGGAGATTTTCAAGCTTAGAGAATCACATGGATAAGCCTTGGTGAAAGTTGAAGATTTGCAACATACCTAGTGTAATCTCATCTCATGAGAGATTGGATTTTTGGAGATTTTCAAGGGTAGAGAATTACATAGATAAGAAGTTGAGAAGATTTGCAACATACCTAGTATAATCCCATGAGAGATTAAATTTTTGGAGATTCCAAAGCGTAGAGGATCACATAGATAAGTCCCGGCGAAAGTTGAAGATTTGCAACATACCTGTGTAATTCTATAAGAGATTAGATTTTTGGAGATTTTCGACCGTAGAGGACCACATGGATAAGCCTTGGTGAAAGTTAAAGTTTTGCAATATACCTAGTGTAATCTCACGAGAGATTAGATTTTTGGAGATTTTTAAGCGTAGAATATCATATAGATAAGCCCCTACTTGCCAGGTTAGAAAGTGCTACATTTGAAAATACACTTCCTCGGATAACTGAGAAATTCTTGAAGGTCAATATGCAGTAAGTATATTCTGCTTAAAATATATATACTAGGAGAGGTCACCCTTACTATCTTTTTCACTCACATATAGAGATAAAAATAATGAAAGCATAAAATAAAAATATGTACTATACAAATGACATTGTATAATGTGAAACTAATTTTTAATTTTGTACCACAATCTGCATAAGCATTCATGTATCATTATTTTAGGCTTCCATTATTTTATTAATATTGTTGGCTTTGTCAATCCAAGAAGTATTATAATTCCTAGTTTCTTACACAGTTTGAACTTAAAGCAATGTTTCGTTGGGCAACATGGCTCTTTGGGGGTCAATTAGGGCTATCAAAATGAGCCCAAAAATAAATGAGCCATCCAATTCGTCAACATTTTTATGGATTGGGCTCAAAATAATGCAACTTATCATAAATCTTAAAAGTTTAGTACCTAATTACACTTTATCCTTACTCTTCTGACAATTGCATAAAATTTTGAATTTTAATTTTTGCGATACATTATCGAAACTCGAATACATAACTTTCCTGATTCATAAATACCGAGACATAACTCTTATGTATTAATATTACAGAGATACATTCAAATGCATGTCTTACGTATCACTGTATTAGTAACATAAAAAACATTTTCATATATGTTTTTGGTCAAATTTTCAACCAAAGACATCTCTCTTATGTATCTGTAACATAATATGCAGTAAGATACATAATTTTTGTATATTTGATGGAGGGTTGAGTGATATATCTTCTTGTCCCTTTCAACTAGATACATCATTCTCATGTATCTCTGAATTCCCTTAACAGACACATCATTCTTACATGTTTTCATTAATATCATCTTCAACCTTCATTGACGAATCTGCGAACTCCCTCTGCACTCCACCCCCAACTTGTTCTGTCTCTGTCTTAGGCCATCGTTTCTAGTAAACCCTCAGCAACGAGAAACCAAATAGACCCCAACTCAGTAGTTAATCTCACATCCTCGAGTAATTTCTTCATTATAGTCGGATCGTTGCAATATTTGAATCTGTTTTCATAGAAATCGTTAGAATCCATATCAAAAACATCAGGAACAAAGTTAACTACCATCGCAGTTTGCTCTTGGTCTAATTGAAAACACCAGGATGAAACGATGGTCCAGACTCATTAATGTACTTAAAATTGAACTAAAAGGAAAAAATCAAACTTGTAAATGAACAACTTCTTATTTACACTGTACTTGGTGGAAAATGTATAAAAACACAAACTAACCTCTATTAAATTGAAGAAACCAAGAGGAATTAATACAATAAGTTGATGTTGAAAGTTGTAAGTAGAAGATGAAGTTGGAGGAACACGATTGAAAGTCATATTGGGCGAGATTTTAGGATGAGTATGTGGTGGTGATATTGTGGTGATGTATCATGCGTGCTTTGAAGAGAAGACAAAATCAGAGGTTTATGTAATTATTTAAAAGAATTAAAATTTTAAATAATTATGATAAATTAAGATGTGCTATTATATAGGTAATTTATCCTAATTTAAATTTGAGCTAAATGTTAACTCATTCAAGGGTGAATCATTTTACTTACCCGGGGGGTCAGCTTCTACCCCATAGTCCCGATTATTCAAGTAGTCTTGTAGTGGACCTGCTGACTTAATTTTTCACTTGACACTGCTGACTGCACTGACATTTAAATGTCATGAATTAAAAAAGTCACAATGTAACTAGTGGTGAAGTTAAAATTTTTGTTTAGAGTGTTTAAAATTTAATATATATGACAAGTATGATTTTTTTTTTATATATACAAGATAATTTTTCGATAAAGCATTTCATCACTGAATGTTAATACACTTCAACTACCACCTAGAGGATGTGGTTCAACGGATGTGACTACTCCTTCTTAACCAGAGAATTCAATTTCGAATCTTATGCATGAAAAAATTCTTAATAGAGAGTGCTTTCCTTAAACGAATCTTACGCGATGCAAATTCAAATCAATTGAGCTCGAATATGAATACAACATACCAAAATAAAAGCTTATTCCCCCTCCCCCAAACCCACCCCCACACCCAAGTACTTAAACTAGTACTAAAAGAGGAAAAATGAAACTCAAATTATCTTTATCTTTAATAGATTATGACTCTAGGCTTAAATTTGAGATTTGCGTATCACATGTTTGATGGACTCTTGATTCCTATAATCACCATGTTTGATGGACTCTTGATTCCTATAATTTCGTGATTGTTATACCATAATTATGATTCTAGTATTTTCATCCCACAATCTATATGGGTAATAATTCTAGAATTACTATGTCAGAATTAAATATCAAAATAATATATTTCTCATTTTTATTTTTTTTCTTAATTTCTTTTAAAAAACCAAGGTTAGATTAAATATAAAAATTTATTCACTTTATCTAGTTTAAACCAAATACATATTTATTAAACGATTCTAAGATTCCATTTTGTTTGCACTTAAGTTAAGACATCGGAAAAACTAGGTAAATATAAGAAAAATATATAATTCAATATAATATAATTATTATTTGATAAAAGAAATATTTATGCTCAAGTGATCGATAGTTGATATGGTTGATGATGATGATTGATGCTAGTGGCTACTAATGGTGGTATGGTGATAGTTGTGATGGTTAGTCACTGTTGCAGCAATTACAGCTTGTAATGGTGGAGTAGGTTGATGTTAATAGTTCGTAGTGTTGATGATGGGAGAATGTTTGGTGGTTGATGATGGTGTTGATGACTATTAGCAGTGCTACTATTTGTGATCGTGTAGGTGGTTGGTATTAGTAAGGATAGGTCGTAGTGGTGTAGTGATGATAGTGATGATAAAAGTAGCGACGATAATGGTGACAATGGTTATAATCATGATGATGAGTTGGTAAGTATGGTGATAACTGATAATACTGATGACAGTGATAGAGATTGTTATTGGTGACTAGTGATTATAGTCCAAATAGCAGCGAAAACTATTCACACAAAAATACCTCTTTTAGATATTAGACCTTTGCTCATCAAGATCTTAATAAATAAGACTTATCTGGACCATATAAGCATTTAAATCTTAATATAAATAGAAACATTTAATAGTCTACTCCATTGAACGCAAAGAAATAAAGCTTAAGACACTTTTTTAAGATCTATTGGGAGCCCGTTTGGTAGCTGATTTAGAAGTGATTAATGCATGTATTAAATTCTGCATAAGTAACGTACACGTTTGAAACTTAGCTGATTGAAAAGAAAAGTTATTCACGTAAAAGTTGCAATAATACATTTGATATGCAATTAAAAACTTACATAATTAATACATGTATAAACTATAAGGTAATCTATGCATTATTTTATGTATAATAAAAAATGAATAACTAAGTACATAAATAGCTATATTAACCTTGCATAAGTAATAATATATACACAACATAATACACAAATTTTACTCATAACTGATCTCTATATCACCAGTATTTGCATCACTCTATCACAATAGTTAAATCCTATTCAAACCAAATAAGTGATCAATTCTAACCTAAACAAATTAATGTTCAATGAACGAGTTCTATTATAAATAAAATTCAGTTAGGATACGTCCCTAAATAAAGTAGAACAAGAAAATAAAATCAAACAATATTCACTTACTATCAAATAAACGAACAAAATATCAAACACAACCTATAAATACCAACAACTTTTTCCACTTTTCATCTTAGGTTATTTTATTTTTCCTTATCAAAATTTCATTAATCAATGGCATCATCATCAGAAAAGCCAAAGAGCAAGATTTTGATCTTGAAATCTTCCGATGAGGACGAATTTGAGATTGAAGAATCCATCGCGATTCAATCAGGTACCATTAAAAACATGATGGAGGACGATTACAGGCACATCCCACTTCCTAACGTCAATACCCAAACCCTAATCAAAATCATTGACTACATGAAAAAACATGCAGAGAAGACTGATTCCAATGAAGAAGATATCAAAAATTTTGACAAGGATTTCGTGAAGATGAAGTTTACTGAATTATCTTAATATTAGCGGTTTAATGGATCTGTTATGTCAATCAGTTGCTGATAAGATTAAGAACAAGTCTGTAAAGGCTGTTCGAAAGATATTCAATATCACTAACGATTATACACCGGAGGAAGAAGCTAAGGTTTACGAGGAACATAAATGGGCACATGAAGAAGGAAAAGAACATATTGATGAATCTCCTGATTAGATTAAATTCTCATTTTTAGGTTTTATTTGATTTAGGGGTACTAATTATGTTTTTCTTTTTCGTTTTTAATTTCACGTAGTTTAGGATTTTTCAATTTTATAGAGTATAGTAATTTTAATTTGGTTTAGGGTTTTTAGTTTCACGTAGTTTACGTTTTTAGTTTCACGTAGTTTAGGGTTTTCCAATTTTGTAGAGTATAGTAATTTTAATTTAATTCTGCTTACTGATCCAGTTTTAGTAGAGATATATATATATATATATATTTATCTGTTGTCTCCTTTTTTTTTTTTCAAGTTTTTGCGAGACGAAGCTAACATTTGCAAATTAGTAAATTAACCTACATATATAAAACGAATATAAAAGATATTCTAAAGCTATTAAAAGATATTGAAGAGTTCAATCTTTAATTTCCACCAAAAATCCTTTTGTATCGAGTAAACTTATTTGAATTAAAACATAATTGTGCCATGACTCTAATAAGATAGAAAATTTAGTACAAACCCTAAGTACCTGAGGGGATCCTAATCAATTGATTAGCGGTTTTAATTAGTTTCTGGAAACTTCTTTGATTATTAATGGGTTTTCATAGTTTAGTACTTAAGTCTTATATTGTATATGGATTGACTCCTGGTTTTGAGATATGGATGAGATCCAGGTGGATTTTCAAAAGTATACTGGTGGGGTAGGTTTAAGGTGGCTGACCAAATTATTTAACGGTATTTTCAGGACTGTGAAGATGTCTGAGGCTTGGAGATGGAGTATAATGATTTCACTATACAAGAACAAGAGTGACATTCAGAGTTGCAACAACTACAGGGGTATTAAGTTGTTGAGTCACACTATGAAGATTTGGGAAAGGGTGGTCGAGCGAAGGTTGAGGAGAATCGCGTCAATTTCTGAGAATCAGTTTGGATTTATCTCCGGTCGCTCGACGAGACTAGTGGAGCATTATAGGAGAAGAAGAGGGGCTTACACATGGTGTTCATCGACCTGGATAAGGCATACGACAGAGGGACTTACACATGATGTTCATCGACCTGAAAAAGGCATACGACAAAGCCCTAGGGAGATTCTTTAGAGATACTTAGAGGCTAGAGGGGTCCCAGTAGAGTACTTCAGATCGATTAAGGACATGTACGATAGAGCAAAGACTCGGGTAAGGACGGTGGGAGGAGATTCAGAGCACTTTTCTGTCTTGGTAGGGTTACACCAGGGATCAAATCTTAGCTAATTTTTATTCTCTTTGGTGATGGATATGTTGACGTGTCATATTCAAAGAGATGTGCCTTGGTGTATGCTATTTGCAGATGATGTAGTTTTGATTAATGATACTCGGGGGGTGTTAATTATAAATTGGAGGTTTGGAGACAAACCCTGGAGTTTAAAGGGTTCAGGTTGAGTAGGAACAAGACGGAGTACTTAAAATGCAAGTTCAGTGACTCGAAGCATGAGGACGAGGTGGTAGTAAAGATAGATTCCCAGGTTGTTTGTAAGAGGGATAATTTTAAGTATTTTAGGTCTATGATTAAGGAGAATGAAGAAATTGATGATGATGTCACTCACCGTATTGGGGTAGGGTGAATGAAATTAAGGCTCACCTCGGGAGTTTTGTGTGATAAGAAGGTGCCTCCTAAGCTTAAAGGCAAATTTTATAGAGTGGTAGTCTGTCCGACCATGCTGTATAGAGCGGAATGTTGGCCAGTCAAGAACTCTCACATTCAAAAGTTGAAAGTGGAAGAAATGAGGATGTTGTGTTGGATGTGTGGACTTACTAGAAGAGATAGGGTTAGAAATGAGACAATTCGGGAGAAGGTGAGAGTGGCTTCGGTGGAGGACAAGATGCAAGAAGTGAGGTTGAGATAGATTAGGCATGTGATGAGGAGGGGAACTAATGCCCCAGTTCATAGGTGTGAAAGGTTGGCTTTAGGTGGTTTCAGGCGGAGTAGAAGTAGGCCAAAGAAATATTTAAGAGAGGTGATTAGACCTGACATGAATTAGTTACAACTTACTGAGGACATAACCCTTGATAAGAAGGTATGGAGGACACAAATTAGGATAGAGGGTTAGTGCGGGTGGGTGAGTCGTAGCCAGTAGATAGGGATGCTTTGGTATAGCTTGGCTAGTAGTCGTGGGGCTTTGTTCGTAAATTGGAGCTTCTAGTTAGGAGGGTTTGGGTGAGGTGTGCTTTTGATTTGATAGTGTATAGTGCTACTTTGTGGGTGTCTTATTTCTGTTATTTCATCTTGTTTCATGTTTTATTAAGACTTTGTTTATAGTCTTTTTGTCCTGAGCCGAAGGTCTATCGAAAACAGTCTCTCTACTTCTTCGTAGGTAGTGATTACCTAGTGGTGTGGACTGCGTACATTCTACCCTCCCCAGACCCCACTATGTGAGAGTACACTGAATTTGTTGTTGTTGTTGTTGAGTGAGACACCGGTCGAACGAATAAGTCAATTTCAATGTGAATTTGTCTATGAAGAGTGTTCTATGACTCGTGGTACTCTTTTACAATGTGGTCCTAATGGTTAATGAAAGCAATACTATTTTAGTTTTTACGTTTATAGGGCGAGAGTTAGACAACCAAGGAGGAGACTAGCAGCAATGAATATGACACCTGAAGCTCGAAGGTCATAGTCTCATATAATTACCCTAATTCAAATCTTAACATTGACATACGCGCCAAAAAGAACTTTAGAAAAAAGAGGTGTATTCGTGCCATCTACTATTAATTGAGAACTATAAAGATTGATAGCTTGTCCCAATGTAATCCATTAGTCTTCATTTGATACTAAAGTATATAACAAATAGGTTAAAAAAGTGTCTTTCCTAAAAAAGGATCAGATCTTTTTGGTAAAATTCATTTTTTTGTTTATGGCAGAGTTGATTGGCGCCTTTATATTATGATTCCAAGAGTGTATATATATATATATATAAAAAGAAGGAGACTTGATGTCTTAATTTCTTTTGAAGAAAACAATAATTTTCAACTTAATTCTGCTTAATAATAAAGGGCAAAGGACCCAACATGTTGATCAGCTGCCTAATAAAGGGCAAAGGACCCAACATGTTGATCAGCTGCCTGTTTTGGTACTACTTCATTGCCCTTTTTCCCTTCATTGTAATTTATTTATCTTATTTTTTAAATTTGTTATATATTTCAAGTAAATATATAAAGAAATACTACTTTACAATTTAAAAGATATAAAATATTTAGTTGTCTCTCAAAATTATATCAGTGTTACTTAAATTGAAATAGAAGAAAAAGTACTAGAAATTACAATAATTAAAAATGTATAATATTATTTTTTATCTACTTATAAAGGGCAAAGAGCCCAATGAAGAAGTGTCAATGCAGGCACGTTGCCTTGCTGCCTGCTTTGGCATAATTTCATTGGTCCTTTCCCTTGCCTTCATTTTCTCCTTCCATTTTATGTTGTTTGTTATATTTTCAATCTATTGTATATTTCAAAAAAAAAAAAGTGTAAAAAGTACTATAAGTCATAGTAATTAACAACTTAAAAAAATTAAAAGATATACAATATTGTCCGACTCTCGAAATTATATCAATGCCACTTAAACTGTAATAGAAGAAAAAATATCATACATCACAATAATTAAAAACTTAAGTTATTTTATAAATATAATTGACTATCAATGCCACAAAAGTTTGGTTTGATATAAATATATGAAACATTTGACTGACTTTCAAAATTATATTAGTTGTACTTAAATTGGAATAGAAGAACAAGCATTATAAATCACAACAATTAAAAATTTAAATTACTTTATAGATATAATTGACTATCAATGCCACAAAAATTTAGTTTAATCTGCTATATATTCAAAAAAAATGTAAAAAAAATTATAAATCACAATAATTAAAGATTTTAAAATTTAAAAAATATAAAATATTCGACTGACTCTCGAAGTTATATCAGTGTCACTTAAATTGAAATAGAAGAAAAAGTATTATAAATCACAATAATTAAAATCTTAAAATATTTTTAAAATATTATTGACAATCAATGCCACAAAAAAATGTATATTAAAATATTATGTAGTGTATCATTTGTTTTTACAATTTGTTTACCAAAAAAATACATATGTACTAATATGTTTAGTAATGTATACAATAGATGTTATTTTGTATAGGCAATTTTTTTAAAAAAGCTATCTACCATACAATACGAAAAACTTAAAAATTGTTATTAATACTAATCATATTAAGTTTGTTTATTTCAATTATGTCCTTTGATGTTACAATGAGGATTGTAAATGGACGTTGGAAACATCTAGTTACAAGAAAATAGATATTTTTTTTTATCATTTGGAGATTTAACCCAGAACATACGTGTCATTTGAGTGATAGGGTACTGAAAAATATTTTAGCGACTACTGCTTTTGTATTTGATTCACAGCTCCTAAATTAGTTAATCATAAGAGAAAGCACATTCCCGGAGACATCATTGAAGAAATGAAAGTTGTATATTGTGTTGATATAAATTATACGAAGGCCTGACGTACAAATGAGCGTGCCATAGCGATGCTTAGGGGTAGACCGGCTGATGATTATTGACAGATGTTGAGATATATTTATATGTTAAATAATGTGTATTTTAATTCACACATTTCAATGCACACGTCATGAAATAATCGATTTATGTGTCTGTTTATAGTCCTGCATCCAATGATAAGGGGTTTTGAGTTTTGTGGACCGTTGTAGTGGTTGACAGTGTACATTTAAGTGGAGCATTCAAGAAATTTTTCTCTCGGCAAGTACACACTGGATGGTGCGCATATGTTTATTTATCGTTGTTTTGAATATGTAATATTATTTATATACTAATAGAAAATGAAATTGTATATAGAGATTTGTATTTGAACATTACAAAAACAGAAATGAGTATTTTACACACTTTGTATGCCATGTAAAAATTAGATTAGTGTATACACCATACTTTTGTGTAAACACACCATACAAATTTATATAAAAGAAAAAAACTTTATGTTGACCTTTATTAATAGCATTTATACATAACGAAGGATGCATATTGCCACTTGCTTATGGGATTGTGGATATCGAGAATGATAACTCATGGACGAGATTTTTCGATCAGTTCAGAACTGCTTTCGAAAACGTGACAACATGCGTGTTGTATCTAATAGGTTCAAAAGTATTATCAAAGTTGTAAGTGTTGTATATCCAAATGTCTCACATTTTGCCTGTATTTGAAATCTTTGATAAAATGTTTGCAGTTACTTTAGTAACATCAAAGTAAGTCTTAGCGATTTGTATTATTCAATGGTGAAGGCTTACAGAAAAGACGATTTTGACTACCTAATGACAAAAATTGAAAAAGTCGATCCTAGAGTGAAAAAATACCTACATGAAGCTAGTTATGAAAAGTGGAGTAGGTATCATTCACCGATAAATAAAGGTCAGATGATGACTTCGAATATTGCTGAGTGTATTGATAGGTGTTTGGTTGAGGCACGAGAATTACCAATATTGAGATTCTTAGAGGAGGTGCGAATTTTGTTTGGTTTTTTAAACTGTAAAAACAGTGAGATTGCTTCATATACAAAAATGACTTTGGATCGGAGGTTTGAAATTTTTTTTAACTCTCACGATGTAAAAGCTACTCATATGACGGTACGTTTAAATTTTTTATTATGCATTTAGTTGTAGTATTTTATTAAATTTTATTGTATTATGATTTTGTATTCCAAGATATTTTTAAATTGTTAGTCTGTTTGAATTTTTTTTGTTCAGGTCAAGGCTTCCTCAAACTATATTTACTCAGTTTATGAATTTGGAAGAAGATACATCGTTGACCTCGAAAGTGACTCATGTAATTGTGGGAGATTCCAACTAGACCAGATACCTTGTCCTCACGCTATTGCCTTCTTGAAGGCTAAACATGTACAAGAATTTGGGTCATACTGCTTAGATTACTACAAGCCAATCATTTTGGTGAAGACTTATGAACTTTCAATTATTTCAATGCTAGATAAGGACTGGAATAGGCCTAATAGTGTAGAAGGAAGAAGAAATCAAGCGAAATTATTTCATTAATCACAAATCGTTATGGACGATGCGGACATGAGGGTCACAATAGGCGTTCTTGTAATCTTTTCCCAAAGGTGAAACAACTTATAATTTTCATTCACTTATGATAATTAATCACTCGATTATCATTTTCTACTTTTATGTAATGATTTGATGAACAATTTAAGTTGGTTGTTGTTGCGTAGACATAATATCAGTTTTCTTTACTTTATCATCTTTGTTTGATGTATTTTTATTTTTATTTTGTTGTATATGCGGCTGATGTGGTAATACGTTTTTCAATATTTAACAAATGTCTCGTACCACATACTTATTTGACTGGTAAAACTGGTGTTAATATGTATTTATATACATATCTGTTATGTATTTGTCCAATTCTAATATGTCGTTATGTACATATCTGTTATCTATGTTAACTTTCACATACAAAGCAATGTCAGATATATATTATTATATACATTACATCGGCTTGTATTTCTTATGTATATTTATCTAGATACTTATGTATATAAGAATTTATGTATTAATCTTATCTTCATATATACATTGAATTTGTGCTTGTTAATGTATATAGTATATGAATTTGTTATTCATTAACATATATACTTATGTATCGATAAGCATACGATAATTATGACAACCAATAAATAATGAACGATAATTATAAATTCAACATATATGTAGACATAAACATACATACAATACATAAAATAACTATTTAACGATAATTATAAATTCAATGTATATGCAAACATATCTATACATTATATAGAATAGTTATTGATTTTCAACATTATGTATTTTTGACAAATAGTTAGACTAATTAGACATCTAAATACTTATGTATTGTTAGACATAAGTTTAATGTTAATGTATTCATATACATTGAAAATATTGCTAAGAGTTTCACCAATGCATGGTTCAAAGCTTTGTTTGAGTTCTTCTGCAACGAGTTTGGCATGACTTCCAATAAATCATTTTAAGGTGGAGTGTGAAAAAAGCTAAATATGATTTTTTTGAAATAGCTTATATTTTTTTTTAATGTCCTAATAGAGATACTTAGATAATTATCTTGAAGAATTATGTAGATGTTCTTGAGTATTGTAGAGGATAAAATTTGCTAGTACTTATAGAGTAATCAATGTACTTTAATGTAGTCATATACATTAAAGTTATGTGTATTAATAAGTCATATACATTAATGAAGTCATACTGTCAATGTATATGGAGACATATACACTTCAGACTAATGGGTTGCAAGTTTTAGTAAGTTGTACATATGCAATGAACTTATGTATTGTTATGCGTAACTTTAATGTTCCATAGTCACTTACATTATAGTTATGCGTTAGGTCCAAAATATCCCCAATATATATATATGATTATGTATACATCCCAAGACTATGTATATGACTAAATATATATTAAAATTTTGACTGTTACTGTATTGATAATCATATGATAAATATGAGAATTAATAAGCTAATCTAATAGGTTGAATCTATTTAGTAATTTGAAAATACTATATTCATAAATCTATTATATATATAAAAGTACAAGATTATCATATACAATCTTTTATAACATATATACGTACGATAAGTACGTTATAACAATACTTAATATGCACAACACACAATATCATGCAAAAACAGTTTAATCAATAATTCAAAAAGACAAGTCAATGTGTTATAAAAACTGTGTACTTAAAAAATACCTTAATTAGTTTAATAATTCAGATTCCTAACAAATCCACAGAATGAAAAATCTTCACCATAAGCATATTTAAGACTATTCAATGCTAACTATTTCAGTTTCATCGAGTAGAAAAATATTTTTTGTCCTTGATCTTGGAAGGTCGCCATCGTCACTAACATAATATTTCTTCATTTTTCACAGATCGTAATTTCGAAGGAGTGACGCATACCACATATGATGATATTCTGCTTCAAAACCAACTGAAGGAACGTCGATTACTTGGCTTGGTATTCTGCATACTCAGCAACAAACACTTCACAGTCCCTGTTATGCATAAAATGAAATACGTTAATTTATATAACACATCGTTACTAATAGTTGATAAAAATATAAAAAATTACTTACAAGTTGTCACATTCTTGTTGTGTAATATTTTACACATATTCAACCTTGAATGGGTGTTGATTCACTATCTGTGTCCTTTGAATCATCTTATCACTGTTTGCATTAAGATTTGCCCGATCTGTACATGATGTTTCTTCAAAAAAATCACTGTCAGAAAAGTAAGTCGGCAACATAACTGCCAACTTCTGAATCTCGAGAGATGGTTTCATATTTCTTAGCTTGGACAGTGAGTCATAAACTTGTATGCATCTATCTTTGAGAGTAATAACAGCTAATACCCAGTGAAATTTTTCATTGTAATTTACAGGGACGTACACCTCATCCACTAGGTATCATGGTAACCCAGCTGAAATGTAAAATTTCTTGATTATGTTTGTTATAGACTCTTCATTCTGGGCCACAATAATTGACAGAGTATAATTCTGTTGCATAGAAAGTATTATATCTAATTCATCAGGATAATATCTATGGTAAAATTTTTCAATATATGATTTGAAAAAATAGTTGTAGTTGTGAATCTGTATTCTTGATCACTTCTTATTTTTAATTTCTTCCACAAGTGATAGAAGATCACATCAATATGCTAAAAATTTAAAATTTAAAATTTAAAAAGAGGCTTTACGTCGGGGTTAAACTTTGAACAAATATATTTATTTATACATAATAAATGATGTAAATTGCATATACATAACAACAGACAGACATATACATAATAGGCAGGCAGATATATACATAACTGATGGTGCATACACATAACAGGCAGACATATACATAACTTGTGATGCATATACTTAACAAGCTAACATATACATAACTGATGATTCATATACGTAACTGACATTGTTACATGAGTTTATAAGAAAAACATAACTAATCTTTGTATATGTAAAATTGAAATCATGTATATGTATTTATATATATAACAAAGCTATTAACTAAAATGTAAACAAACAAAAATATTATCTCGTCGTTTCAGCATGCATTTGTTTGAGACATCAGGTAAAGCAGTTTTTTGATCGTGAATGAGCAACGACAAAATCGATTTATGAAATTTTGAAAGCAGTTGCTTTAGCTCTGTAGTGGCCATCCTTCATTTTTCTACGATTGTTATATTTTTTTTATTAAGAAAACAATCGTAATAGGATACACAAATTGACATAAAATGTTCAGTTTAATAATGATAGGACTTACTTTTTTGCATGTAATTTCATTAGACTTTCCTCAGTCCACTGCTTTTACTCCTCAATAACACCCCTCATCATATCGTCGGCTATTAAGAAACCATCAAATGCGTATTTTTGTTTCATTTTTGTGGTTTCATCCTTAATGGCTTTTGAACCAGAAGCAAACTCTGCTAGGTATGGTGACTTGAATACTTTGAATTTATTTCTGGACCTCTTAGCAGGGGTTTTTGCTGCTTGATGTGTCATGACAACTGCATCAGAAATCTAAAGGAAACTATCGGAGATAAAATGCTGACTGATCGTTGCTTTTGTCGGAATAATCACTTCGAGAGGAAGTTCATCCACAGGTGCTGTCAAACCTTGTATTATCGCGTCTATCTCAGCTTAAGCAGATTCTGAAATTGTAGTTGAATAATCTTCCTAAAAGTACATATTAAGTATATAGTGTTAGTTTTGATTAAACACGTTAGTGAAATTGATTACACGTATAAAAGATTTTATCGGATATGTATTTGTTAATAAATTAAAAAATATTGATTTTCTGTGTTTACCGCTTAATCTTTATGGACATGGACAGTAATTAATGTTTCAACATTAGTGTAGTTCAATATCTGATTGACCACAGCTTCAACAAGAGCATCTAATGTTGCATTTTCAATATCAACACTACACCCTTCAAACTTTTGCATGAGAGAACATAAAACATATACAAAAATAAATTCCTTCACTCTTTTAAGGATCAATTTACTAAAATGGGATAATTAACCTTGAATTGTTTATGTATTGGATTATGATTTTCATCAAAATAAGCATCCTCCGGTATATCATCACAAGACTCGTTGCCTATGAATTTATCAGTGTCGCCGACAACCTACAAATTGAAAAGGAGAAAATCATATTTTTTGAGTATAGTCTCATTTTGATGTGATTGCTTATGTATATTATATTCATATACATAGTATACAACAAATATACATTGAAAGTAGATTAGAAGTATTATGCACATCAGTTAAATTTCACGAAAAAATAAGAACAAGATATATCAAAATAAATTAAGTAAAGAAATTTATATAAATTTATATATGAAACAACCAATATAAACTATTATTTAGAAAAAAATATCCTTTTTTCTTTGTCTTGCTTAATTGTTATGATATCCATCTCTTCAACATATTCTTGTGATGGTACATCTCCCGTTTGTGAACCTCCCACCTCATGGTCCTGTTGAAATTAATATTATAGATATGTAAGAATAGTTTTTATAACATCAATTTAAATTAAGAAAAAGGCATATTTATGTTTCTACTTTGAACTTACATTAATTCCTTTCTTTACTGCCCAAACATTTGCTTCTACACCATCCTATGTAAATAACAATAACATTGATTACAGAAGATCTAACATCATATGATTTAGTGACTATTAACAAATAAATGATATAATATATGTATATATATATAAAGTGTGATGTCCAAAATACATAGATCTTATTTTTAGTTAAATTTTATGTATATGACATCTATAAGTATTAGAATGTACATACACATACATAAGATCCATGGTCTTTATGACCTGTAACTATCATTGTTGTTTGATCGTGGTCATATACGTAACACTGTGTATGTATATTAAACTAATATACATATGTAATATCTTGTATGTAGACTAAGGACTACTTAGGCATATTCATATTACTAAAAAAATTATCGTAAAGTCGCATAATTAACAATCATATTCAAAAAGTGTTCAATAAAAAAAGTTCAAGAAACTAGAACAACACTGATGTGTATATTGCGTTAGGATAAAATCAATATTTGAATCATACCCCGGAACAAAATAATATTATTTTACTCACTTTTGTGTATATTGAATCTACATATATATATATATATATATATATATATATATAGCTGAGGAAAGCGATATCGCGTATAGACATCAAGCCGTAGCGCGCGAACCAGCAATCCGTCTGGCTGCTCTTGCTGAAATCATTACTCAACATTCTTCATATATATATCTATATCTATATATATATATATATATATATATATATATATATATATATATATATGTATGTATTGAATTAACAAAATATATTCCATTTTAAAAGAAAATAGTACGAAAATGACATACAACAATTTGTGATGTATATAAATTTTTTTTCATAATTTATAAAGAAAACAGTTAAATGATGAAGTTGCATATATAGTCCATATACAAATACAATTTCGTTACTTATATAAAGTGGATTCAATAAAGGTTACCTTTTCCTATGTGAGTTTGTTGTGTTTTATCATCCGCATTAGTTTGGCATATTGTTTATTCATTTTTTCATTTGAGCCTTCATGTTGTTTAACAATTAGATCGTGAAGATCGTTGTATTTTTTGTCAACCCACACATAAAAAGATGAAATATTTGAGTGTGTTCACAATTTAATTATTTTATAGTGTTTGACCTTATGAAAAAACTTACATAAAGTTGTATAAACGACTTTATCTCGTGCTAATTGACATCAAAAGTGGATTGATGAACAAACTTGTTGGAAGATGAGGGACACGTTTTTTCTACGTCAACATGGTCTGAAATAGAAGTTGGTGTTTTCTTTGTTGACATATCCCTCTTGAAATAGAAGTTAGTGTTTTCTGATGTTCTTGCATCTCGACAGTTTTAGCATTGAAACAAATTGTCCTCCTCCTTTTCATAGGTTGTGATGCTGCTGTATCAGTACTGAAACCTGCCTTTTTAAGAACTTTTTAAGGTGGTACTATACTGAAATTCTCAAAACCTTGTAGTACGGAGTCTGAATGTGAATGTATATTAACAGCAGGTCGTTTATCACGATGATCTGCCGAAGTATCAGGTGAGTATGGAGGTTCAGAGTCATTTAATTCAATGCCCTCTCTCACTGGCAAATCAAGCCTTTCTACTTCTTCACGAGTTGGATGTAGATTGTTGTATACAAACTGTTAAACAATAAAAATTAACAGCTTTACGAGTCTGTTAAACTCAACAAAATGAAACAAAAATACAAATTTGACACAATTTACTAAATACTTACCTTGCTGAACATACCACTCATGAACTTCTCGTACTTTACCTTGATCCCAACAACCTTTTAGTTAAAAATTCTAGAAATTACATTTTTCACCCGCTCAGCTATTGTACTGTCTACCACAGAATAACATTCGTACATCCATACATTCAACACATGGGGCATTCTTCCCATTTAGTATAACTGTTTTCAATAAAGAAATCTTGTGTCCTTGTTGTCATAAGCTTTTGAAACGAAGCCTTCTCTTATGAAAATTGTTCGTACCTTCCATCCTCAACCATCACAAAGTCGTATCTGCTAATTGTTATATCACATATTTGTGAATATATAAAATTATGAATGAAATAAAGTATAGATATGTGCAAAGTATCCGTATTGTTGTTGAAGTTTTCCAACTTGAAATGCTGAACAAAATCCAGCTTTTTGACAGAATTTTTTGTATCTGAAAAATACTTCGTCATTAATATAGACTTTGATGATTCAGTATACAGGTGATCCTCGATGTTGTCTGTACAGTTAAGTACGGATATTATAGCTAACTCAAGAACAGAAAACTTGAGAATAGTTTCCTGCACATAAACATGTAATTCAGTTATCTTGCTCTATCTCAAGCATGAATAAGCATTTCAAAATCTAAACCTGAAAGTTACACTAAGGCATGTCTAAAAATTACCCAAAAATTATTTGTCGAAAAAGATTTTAAACTTTTTCACAAAAATAGTTCTTGATATCTGATTTAAAATCGCAGTTGCATGAACTATCAAAATAGAACGGATGTGCAGGAACATATTTTATCTTGTATTTTAGATCCTGTAGAAAATGAAAAACACATCATAAACTCAGTATGTTTGGTCAATTTATAACTTTTATAGAATATACATTTCATTTTTTATATACATATCACTAATTATGTATATGATAATCATATACACAATGAATTTTATGTATACAGACTGACCACTACTAGAATACCATATATAATAGTATGATGTATATGAATTATACATTTCATTATAATCATATAGCAATACTTATATATATGTCTATCATATACATAGATAATGCTTTTATGTGGACTGAGCACTACTGTGACACCATCAAAATCATGAAAAATCCCACACTCTACTACAAAAACTAACAACACTTAACTATACATAACGGTAGCATATATACATAACTTCTGATATGTATATTGCCTCAACAAACACACAAAAAGCATAATCCAAAATCACTTATGTATATGTTCATAAATATATAATCACTTATGTTTATGTATAACATATACATAATTAGTATTATGTATATACACTGCAACATAAAACTGCAAATAGGTAATGTATGTATATACTTTCTGTCGTAAAAATTGACTTTACATAACAACAACATATATACATAAGTTCAGAATGTATATTGGTTAAACTAAACAAAATAACTTCTACAGAAACTACAAAAAAATACCGTAGATAAGAAAGTGATGTATATGAACTATACATATCATTATAGTTCAAAAAAAAAATACAGGATCACATATGTTTATGTCTACCATACACATAAGGGTGTTATGTATATACAATGACAACTTCTAAAGAATCATCAAATTCATGAAAAATTCACATTATACTGCAGAACTAACAATGATACGAGCCAAATGACCAATTTAGTTTTTGATAACATCTTTGGAGGACAATACATAGAGATTCAAGACTTGGTCACCTTGAGTATACAAGAACAAGCATGGAGGACCGATTTTGAGCATGCCATTAAGTAAGACCGTGTGTGAAAGATTTCTTGGAGCATTAAAGGCTTGAGGACTCACGATTTTGGATCACACTTAATGGCTCACAATTTTTGAAGCATTGAAGAGACTTAAAACACTCCAAAACTATCACTCTACTTAAGGGTGTTTTGATCATTTTGTGCTCTTTCGTTTCACTCCATAGAAGCTCCTTTCATTAAGGGCATTAGGATAATTTTATCTATATTTTGTAATAACTATAAGTAGGCTCTTTAGAGTTCATTTCATACTTGGTTGTTTATTGATGGAAGACTTTGAAACATTGTAACACCTAATTCTCTCTAGGGTTTGAGAGTGAAACACCTTAGTTGTAGGGCTTGGAAAAGCCAAAACTAAAATGAGAGATAATTCAAGTGTGGATTCACTTGAGTTGCAACTTGGCTTGAAACGTTAGTGCTTGAGGAGGTAATGTCCCTCTTGTGTCACCGTAAGGGTTTTGGTGATTGTTTATGTAGGTGTTAAAGGTCCTTAGATTTGATACATCTTAGGGTTCTAGTGTTTATGTAAACATTTGTCTATCCATCTATCCTTTAATATATTGCAAATCGTTTGTATTTTGTGTTTCTCTTCTTGCTGCCGTTTTGTGTTTTGTTCTTTATGGACTGTTTTGTGACGTTTGTGGATTGTTTTGTGTCCTTTGTGGGCTGTCTTGTATCAAACAATCATTTTTAAAAAATAAAAAATGAAAAAATCTCACATTACTGAAAAAAATACAAATATCTTGGTACAAATTAACAATCATATTCAAAAAATGAAAAATCTTTGATAGATGTGGCCGTTCAGTATCATTTTTTTTGTTTTTCTTGACAATTCTCCAATTTATTTTTTCGACCTTCCATCAACAACTTTTCTGGGCTTTTTCATCCTAATGGGGTCGTTACGATGTTTTGATCTGTTTTCAACAAAATTAAGGTCCTTGTAATTAAATTCTCCGAAAACGAATTCAATAACCCAATTTGTTGGTTCATTATGCTCTAACTGAGTTAATCCTAAACTAAAAGAAGGAGAATCATCCATTTAATAAGTAATAAGTAGTTAATTTAGTACATGCAAAAAGTAGAAATTGAAATTCAAAAAAGAAGAAACCTAAGTTCGATTCTATATTTTGGTAAAGTAGAAAATCAAAATATTACTCCAATATTATGAAAAAATCAATGAATGAACAACATGCAACAACTTGTTCATTCGGAATCTCCAATTTTTAGTAAAGTAAAAAAAAAAAAAAACTAACCTCAGATCTTAAAATTTCAGAATGTTCAATGGAGATTTAGTTAAAATTGAATGCCAGTGAGTAGCAGTTGGACTCAAAACACGTTTCAATTAAAAAATGGTAACTGCTCCTTGATTGTAGGCTTCTTCCAAGGAGAATAAACCGTAAGTCAATTTTGGTAAAGCTATGTATATGAATTTAAGAGAGAGAAATTGAAAAAGTGGGATTTTTGTAATAAGTTTTAATAGTTAAAATTTTGTGTAATAAGTGATAGTTAAGTTGTTGCTTTATGTAATTTTTAGTTTAAAAAACCCAGATTAAGTTGTACTCCCTGATATTTACTTGTTAGTATTTTTTTTTTAATTTGATTTCTATTTTTACTTGTCATTTTTGATAAATCAAGAAAAAATATTTTTTTTTAATATTTTTTCTCTTAAAATTAATTACTAATTCTCTAAATTAATTTTTAATATCTATTACTAAACATCAATTAATAAGGAAAATATGGTAAAATTATTATACTAATTATTATTTTATTAATAGATATGCGAAGTTAAAATACGACAAGTAAATTCGAAACGGTGGGAGTACTTTAAATCTAAGTGACTGTTTTGATTTAGTAGTAAGAATGTTCATGTTGTAATATATTCAAAAGTTCTTTTTTTAACATAGAGGTCTTTGCCAAAGAAAACAAAAAGACAAAATTAGTGTACCAATATATATCTTAATTTCGTGAAATTGTGATATTTTGTTCATGCAATAGATGGCGATTCCTATGTAAGAGCTCTTTCTTCGTATATTGAGGATAATTATACGATGTTACTCCATAATCATAATTATCACATAAGGTTAGGTTTTACCATTCTTGAGTGGCACAACTTCCATAAAAGAGTCCTTATGTCTATTTTTCTAGCTCCAATAGGATTTGCCTTGATTTTTTTTCCACTTCTATATGGGTCGTTTGGTATGGTAGACTAAATTATTCTTGTATTATAATACTAATCCTGTGATTATTATTCTCGAACTAGTTTGGCTCATATAGAAGATGGTATAAAATAATCTCATGCATGTTGAATGGAATAAAATGAGATATCTCAAGACTAAGCTTGGTATTAAATTACTATGTTTGGTTGATGGCATAAGGAGTCATGGGATAAATTTATACCATCAACCAACGTGGTATAAATTTTATACTGAACTTAACCATGAAATATCCCATCTTATACCGCGTACATTATGTTGTATAGATGCAGTTTTAAGAACCTGGATCATTTGTATATCATCAAAGCATAGTTATCAAACACAAATTATTAAGCAACACCAACATTATTCTTCAAGGGACTTATCATTAGTGTACTAAGCCTCCCTTTTTAGATACATGAGTATTTGGTAATTTGGTGCTGCCATGAATTGGCTGTATGACTGTATCTATAATCTATTGCAAGTTTTCATGATGCAAGACATTTATAAGAATTTGTTTAGAACTAATTGCTCATTAAAAGGGTCAAATTTGCTGCCCTACGCACTATCCGGAATTGAGCAACTTTACTCGAGGTTAAACATTCTATCTACTGAGAGCTAGAATTTTTACTTAGAAAGTTTGAAACATAAAATGTAAATACATGAAGAGGTTAAACGACGTTGTTCATAGATCAAATAATTTCGAGGATTGAATTTCACTTGACTGTTTATGGTGGGAATTCAACATCTACTAATAAGGATGAAAGAAAATAACTTTAAGATAATATAAATAGTGTCATTTTTCATGAAAGAGAATTCGGAAAAAAAAAGAATCACACTTTTACCTTTTATCCTAACAAAATTCCAATATAAGAATAACTAATTCACACTAGTACCAAAGGATATTCTTTGGAGTTAATCAAACCCAATCTGTTCAACTAGTTTAAGTTTGAATTAATTATTGATTCATTAATTTATTAGTTCAATCCAATTAAATTCAATCTGTTCGACTCATTAAAAATTGAAAAAATATCTATTTGAGTACTTTTTATAAAATACTTTTATTTTTAAATATATTTTTTATTTATTACCTAAATATATTATATTTAAAAAATATTTATCATCTGTTGCAACTGTATTATGTATTCAATATAGATGTATTAGAAGTGTATCAAAATGTATTAGATTTGTTTTGGTTAAAAATACACTATATATTAAAAACGAGTTATGCGTGCAATATAGATATATTGTATGTATTTTAAATATATTATACTTTTTTTGATAAACGGTCTACACTATGTATTAAAAGTGAATTATACATGTATCAAAACTATATTGTTATAAATGATAAATGTTTTAAACTATTGTATATTTATGTAAGTTTCTTTAAAAATTGGATTGATATGTAACACGAACTAAATTTTGAGAAATCTTACTAAATATTTTAAAAAGACCTTTTTTTATTTGATATATTATATTTAGTCATAATAAAGGAAAAAATAATTTTACTCAGTACTAAAACTTTATTTAAAAAAAAAATAAAGCAATTAAAACTTAGTGAATATTAGGCGGGTTGGGCTATAACCCGTTTTGGTCCTACCTATTTTGATTCAAACAAATTTGAGTCGATTGGATTTTAAATCATTTTTTATCTTGACCTTATTTTACCCCACTCAAATTTAACTCAAACAACTCAATTGTCACCCCTAAATTTTCTAGAAAAAATTACCTGAAAGAACAACTTAAGTTATAAAACTACTAAAAATTCCTCCACTTTAAAAATATTACAAATATCCCAACATTTACTACTTTTACTAAAAATTGAGATACATGTTAAAGACCCCTCATCCTACTCCCTTACTTTACCAAATTAAGAGTGATTTTCCTTCTCATTCTACACAATTATTTCAGCGGCGGTTTCAATCCCATCCTTTTCTCTAATTCAAACTTTTGAATTAAGGTAAATTTTTTCCCAAAAATCATATTCAATTTCTTCTAATCTTATCTGTTTTTTTTTTTTTTTTAAAAAAACAATAATTTGGCTCTGTTTTTACAAAGTAATTTTTCGGTGATATTTGTTGAACAAAGTCTTTGATTATTATTTTTTTCAGTCTATATTATTTGAAATAACATAATGAATAGAGATTCGGGACCATTTTTAGCCTTGAAATCTCTCAATTAGACATTAGTAAACAATATGAAGAAGTTGTAAACTCTGTTCCTAATAATTTTGACTACGAATTTGATGATTTTAATGAAATAGATCCAAGCATAAAAACGATCCATATATTATAAAGAAATTGCGAAAAAAATATGCCAAGAAGGATAAGAAAAAAGAAGTGCATGTTTCTAAGAAAAGGGGATCTAACAGTTCTGGTAGGGGTGTCAAGTGGGCCGGGCCGACCCGGCCCTATTACCTAACCCGGCCCAATAATCCCTAGGGCTTTAGGATTTCGGGTCCCGGGCCGGTTATTTTGTTAAAATGGGCTCGGCTAACTCGGCCCGAATCAAGCCCGGTCCAGGCCCGCCGGTTAATCGGCCCGGCTCGAAAAAATTAAAAAAAAAAGATATTTTAGATTTTTGGGCCAAACTAGCCGTTGGCCCAACGGCTAAATAGCCGTTTTTGGGTCCAAACGGCTAGTTTGGGCCCATTTATTAAAAAAAAAAAAAACTTTAAAAAATATTTTTTAATCCCCCAAAAAAATCTATAAATACCCTACAACTTCAAATCATTTTTCACACAATTTTTCACTCTCAAATCTCATTCTCTCTCAAATCTCAATTCTCAATTCTCAAATATTCAATATATTTAATTTCTTAAAGTGTTCACTTTAATTTTTTAATTTTTCGTTTACAAAGTACGAGCGGA
>NC_061122.1:12370769-12445368 GCF_002878395.1 Capsicum annuum
ATATATTGTAGTGTATATATATATATTATACTATTATAGCATATGTTTTATTTAAAGTAGTACATATAGTCATATATAATTATATATTGAATGGTACGTATATATGTGTAATTGTTTATATATTTTTTTAAAAATATATATTGTATATATTCGAGTGTATATAGTGTATATTGGATTATTTATTTATTTTTTAAACGGGTTTGACCGGTTTTTAATCGGGTTTGACCGGGTTTCAGTGGGTTTGACTGGGTTGGGTTAAGTGGGTGAGTTTTATTTTTTTACTATTTGGCCCGGCCCGGCCTGGCCCGGTTAACGTCAAACCCGGCCCTTAACCGGCCCTCAACCCGGTTAAAATGGAAGGGCCAGTTTCGGGTTGGCCTGGCCTGGCCCGTTTGACACCTCTAAGTTCTGGGCGTAAAGTTTTCGCTAAAAGAAAAAGAATTGTTGAAGTTATTTTCAGAGATGAGCTTTCAAAGGTATTTGCATGTTCAGATCTGATAAATATTAGGTCGAGATACATATTAAACATGCATGATATGTTTTTCAATTTATTGTATATTTGATTATTTGTTTATGATTTTATATGTATCTCATGTTTTTAAAGTATTATTCAAGTAAACATAACAAAAGATACATGTTTATAAGCTTATAGATATATATTGTATTATCTTGTATCACTGGTGTACTGTTTATGCATTTAAATGTATCTCGTGTTGTTTAACTTTTATTAAAATAAGCATACCAATAGATACATGTTATTTCAACCACGATACATATTGTACTATCTTGTATATATGGTCACCTGAGTATGCATTTAAATGTATCTAGTGTTTTTTAAGTATTATTGAAATAAGCAAACAAAAGACACATGTTTGTAAGCTTAAAGATATATATTGTATAATTGATTATTTGTTTATGCATTTATATGTATCTTTTTTTCTTTTTATATTTTAATGAAAAAATCATACAAAAGATTCATATTATTAAGTTTAAAGAAACATATTTTACTTTTTTAGTTGTTTTCATTATCGTATACAAGTATATAAGTTTTTAAAATTTAATTAGTAATCGCTATGCAGGGATTGTGGTGTATTTGTAGTTGTCTTTGCCGAGTATCTAAGCGAGGGATTAGGCATTCCATCTTCTGGTATTGATGCTCAATACTATCGTCTGAGATATGCAACTCTTTTGTGCAAGTATGGATCTAAAAAGGTGGAGAATGAATACTTTAGTGAGAATGACGATCCACCGAGGTCAAGCAGCAGCTTCACATTAAAAGAAAAAGACTGTATTTTGCATATTGAGTAGTTGTTTATTTGTTAGCTAGTTGGCTATTAAATACTTTGATGATGTTGGTAAATGTTTTGAGTGTTTTTTTTTAATGTTTACATAAATATACATTATGTATCTTTGATGATAAAATAGTAATACTTTATCACCAATAATAATATATGGCTATTACAGCTTATGATATATTATTGTTTTGCTATATGTGTTAGTTATATTTTACAAAGACATGATCTGTAATATTTTTTGTTACATTGTATTAGATACATATTTATAGCTATATGTATCTATTTTAATGAAACATATATAACTAAATAAAGTAATGATAGTAACCAACACCACATTATATTATGCAACATAATTGTATATCGTACAATTAAATTCCATATTAAATCATAACATAATTTTGTATCTCTTACCCATTTTTGTTCTTTGCAAGACATTTTGTATCTAAATTGAATAACAATTTCGATCAGAACATAATAGTACATAGGCTTCATACTATTCACAAAATATATTTTACAAGAAATATAAATTTTGTAAGCTTGTATCTAATGTGAATTTCGTAACAATAGATTTGTGCAATATGTAAGCAATTTATCAATGCACCTTCAGATAACTCTTTTTATATCATTTAGTTACTTCGAAATAATTATTAAATACTCATATTATTAAGAAATTACATAAGCTTTTTAATGTGAGCAATTTATATTTTTTAGAAGATACATTCTATAAATTTGTATCTCTTTTCAATCCTTTACTGTAGCAGAACTATTCTTTTACCAAATTAAACATGAAAATATATGTAACTAATTAACCAACGAACGAAAACAACGATTTATTTCACTGATTGTTATTCATAAAATTCTGAAAAAGCATCATAAAAAATGAGTTTCAAGGTGCTAAAAAATCCATCATACTGCTAGACATTATTCAACATTATTCATTAGTTGACTACATTGTCACTCCTCTTTTGAAAAGAAATTAAATTACAAGTAAGCTTGTGTAACGTCCCGGGAGTACCCCTGGACGCCACACAGTGCTCAAGACTACGAGTAGTCCTAAGCTAACCCTTTAAGCCTTCTAAACTTGAAACTCATGATAAAGGTAAACTTGACATATGAAACCTTAAGATAACTGAATTAATATTTTAATTGAAAGTCTTAAACATGGAAATCTTGAAAACAAACACTTCTGCATTTAAAACAGAAAACAGTCGGACAAACCTCTACTTCTGACTAGAGAGTCACTGGGATAAGCCCCAACTAACCCAAACTTAACAGAACTCAAATGACTAAAATACTTCATCAATATCAAAGTCTGATAAAATGAGTCCTCGAACTATGAGGACTCACCAAATGTCAGGATGTAGATGCCTGTAGTCAATCACGTTGCAGAAATTGAGCACCAAAACTTACATTATGAACCAATGTAGCACATAGACGTATCTGTGGATCAGTACTTCTGGAATGTACTGAGCATGTGGAGGTGAATGCATAAGTAAAACAATACTCAATATATACATAGACCTTCAAATAATGCATGTTAGGTGTAAAAGATTCACCTTGGCTTGAATAAAAATGGACTGCAAAATACTGAGCATAAGTAATAAAGCATAAGGAATTTGCGAGTCATAATACTTAGTTCTAAAAGCTTTACTTTTATTTCTTCTTAGAAAGGTTCTTCTAACCGACATAACTCATGTGAGCTATTATGGAGTTCAACGTCTTACCCACGTTGAGAAAGTTGTTCTACCCTTGCCATCGGAATAGAACCTTAAGTGATCACTATACTTAACCCACAATGGAACTTAAACCTATGGTGGCACATAGTTCTGGGGCATGTAACCTTGGACTCATACCCAACTCGGTGCTAAATACTACTCCCATATTACTTTTATGCTCATACTTTTAGGAAATCCACCTTGAAATAGCACAAGGTTTGTATAATGAAAACCATGTATGTTTCTCTTTGCTTTAAATCAAAATCAAGATGAACAAATGTGGATTCTATGTATTAGCTTAGGATCAAAATATCAATCTTTACTTTAAGTCTTGGCAAAAGAAATTATCAAAGAAACTTAAGACCATAGTCTTCTTGAAATCTTAAAACTCATACTGGGGGTTTAGAGTGTATATACTTAAATCCTCAAAATTTCACAATAGAGCTTCATTTTTAATAATTATCTTGAAATATTTCAACAATATCAAGTCAAGATAATGAAATTCAATTCATAATATAAATCTTCAAGTCAAAGCATAAATAGATGAGAATAAATATGCACATCGATACTTAAATCACTTGTAATCTTCACAAACTCAAAATAAGATAGTTTGGGTATGAACCCTAATTTACAATTCATGTAGTCTTAACTTTAAACTAAGTTTTGGGCACAAGGATGAAAGAACATCCTTGTTCATAACCCCACATACCTTAATAGACTTGGCTTGGTGGAGAAACCTTGACCTTAAAAGCCTTGGAGATGATATTGAAAGTTTTGTTGAAAATTCTTGGATTAGGAAACTTAAATTCTTGTTTTTTATTGAAGAGAATATGATGGAATAGATGACTTGGGGGGGGGGGGGTGATTAGGGTTTATTCTTGATAGTAAAATTGGAGAATGTAGGCAAATAATGCCCTAATTGACGATTAATCTTGTGTTTTTACGACTTGGGGAGATAAAGATCAAACTTCCCCTCAGAAGATAAAATACATAACTGGGAAGCTGTTTGGAGGGACACCGTGACGTGGTGAATGTCCCATCGCTATACCCACAGTGACGCACCACTATCGCGGTGAGGTTCTGGAATTAAAATTCAAACGTGCCTCAATTCTCATCCAAAAAATCTAAAACTTCTCTGAGACATGTTCCTTATACCCCTAAACGTGAATTCACTCAAAAACCATCGTCTCAAAGTCCGGAAGGTCAACTTAAAAATCCTCGAAGTTAGGAGGTCTTAAAATGGCTAAGTCCCCAACACTTAGCTAATTTTTCATGCTTTAAGCCTCTTATGCATGCACGAGGAGCTGAACCGAGCTAATTCTAACATGGGGTATTATAGCCTGTTGTGACCTTCATACCCACATCTCCCGTAATATTTACTGCTCGATGTCACAGTTTCACTTGATTTCTTATGCCTAGATTTCTTTGGCCTTCCAGGTGTACTATAAAAAAACAGCGTTTAGCAACAGAGTGGTAGCAACAAGTCCTTGTCCGTCGCTAATTAACGACGGATTAGCAACAAAATAGAACTTTTGTTGCTAAATAAATAAAAATAAAATTAGTAGCCGAATTAGTGACGAATTAGCGACAAAAAGTAAAATCTGTTGCTATATTTTGGCAGTGAATATTGATGCCTTTATTTTGGTGACAAAATTAGCGACATAAAAGGGAGAATTTTTTTTTTTGACATGGTGGAGATGGAAATAGCAACGAAAATATTGTCATTGAAATTATTTTACCATTTTAAAAAATATATTAGAAATTATTGTAATGGAAAAAGGCATTTTGAGGTATTTGTCCTTAAATTTTTAATAAATAATTAGCAACAGATATAATATCTGTTGTTGAATCCGTCAACCCACCAATTAAATATTAGGGCAAATTCTTTTATTTCACTTTATTCCAATACTTAGGTATCCTCCGCCTATTTCTAAAACAAATTCTCCTTTCCCTTTTCTCTCAATTGAGAAAAGTGAATCACTCAATCTCAAACGACAAGGCTATTAAACTCTCAATTTTGAATCTAAATTAGAGGTATGATTCTAGATCTCATAATGTAAATTGTTTTTCCTCTTTCAAATTCTTAAGTTCTAAGTTAAAAGTCACTCGTAAATGATAGGTTTAGGGTTGTTTTGGCTTTTTCACTTAGAGTTGTTTGATTATTGTGTTAAAAAGTTTGATACATGGTTATTTACTCGAAATGGGAACCGAATTTTTTCTCAAAATTTCTATTTGTGTGGATTTTTGGTATTTTTTGATGTTCATTAATCTCAAATTTCTTCAACAAAATTTCTGTTGGTGTGATTTATTTTTCATTTTTTTGTGTACACTGGTTATGTTAGGTTCTATTTGTGGGTTTTTTGAGCTCTTTCGCTTAGTGTTGTTCGATTATTGCGTTAAAAAGTTTGATTAATGGTTATTTAATCGAAATAGGAATCATATTTTTCCTCAGAATTTCTGTTTGTGGGGTTTTTGGTATTTTCTGTTGTATGTTGATTAATCTCAAATTTTTTCAACAAAATTTTTATTTGTGTGGTTTAGTTTTTACTTTTTTGTGTACACTGATTATGTAAGGTTGTACTTAGTGTTTTGCATGTTCAAAAAAATTGAAAACATAGAACTATTGGGGTCATTTTTGTTTATTGTTGATCTAATTTTGTGTAAATGACAAAATGTAATATGTTTCATATTCCTTTGAAATAGTGTAATTGTCATAATCATTTTCTCTTTTGTTGTGTAGACTGTTTCATGTTTAGAGGATTGTTTCATGTTTGTAAAGATTGTTTCATGTTTCTAGAGGATTGTAGTAATGCCTTGAGCAATTGTCAATTATATAGACTATCAAAATTGTGTAGACTGTAAAAATTGTGTAGACTTTTTCATATTTCTAGAGGATTTTTGTAATGCCTTGAGCAATTGTCAATTGTGTTTTCTATAGTCTTTTGCCATAATATTTTTATTGCTATGATATCTATCGGAAACAGCCTAGTAAGGTTTGCATACACTTTACCCTTCCGCGGATGCCATTTGTGGGATCATACTTGGTATATGTTATTGTTGTTTTTCTTAATCTGATGGTGTTGTTATGCTTTGGATTTTCAGAGAGTCCCACTAAGGATACCAGCAAGTGCCAGAAAGTGAGCTAGCAGCTATCTAGTACTATAACATTCTCCCTTTTAAATGATTTTGGATCAGTTTTTCATATGTTTCTCTGTTACCATTTGTGTTCTTGAGTATTCGTGAAATTGTCTCTATTTTCTTTGACTTACCAATTGCTTGAAAATGAGAAACCATGAACATTCTGATGCCTTAATAGTTACATACAGTTGGGGATTTGTTTTTAATCTGATTCACCATTCAAATAAAATCAATTAATTTATTCCTAACTTTTGTGATGTAATTTTGTGTTAAAGTTGTAAAATTTATTTATGTTTTTTCCAACAAAGTTGTAACTTAATTTTTGGTTTTGTTTAATGTTCAGATTTAGGGTATGTAGTTTGCTAAAATTTGATGTTCTAATCTTGTTGTCGGGAGCTTTTGCCTCATGCCTTATGATTGTAAAGTTAGAAGTTTCAGTTTTGTTTGTAATTAAGCTTTTTCCTAACCCTTATTAAGAATGACAATGAATGATATGTTTTGTTTGTGATTTCTTGTTTATTTAGCAAAAAGTGACTAATATATTCTATTTTCTTGTAAAAATAGAAAGATATATTCTAGTTTGTTAAGATATTTAATTTTTTCTTCTCTTTAGTGATAATCCTTGATGTATGAATTATTAGTAATTGTGTTGTTTATGTCAGCATTAATAGAAATATGAATAATCTAGGGTGTGGATGGATGTATAATAGGTTGGATGGCTGCGGGGCTATAAACTCTAGATTCATTTCTGGTGTGAATAAATTTATCCAGTTTGCATGTTCTCAACAAAATTGCATGAATGGTAACAATATTAGATGTCCATGTAAAAAATATCGCAACATTAAATATAAGGATGTTGAAACTATTAGATATCACCTTCTTCCTGATGAATTTGTTAAGGACTATTTTGTTTGGAAACATCAAGGAGAAAAAGATGTGATCAGTGAGATTTCTTCCGGTATTGATTTGAACAATGGTGCTCAACTTGAATTCGGATATGATAATCCATATCGACAAATGATTTTGGATGCTGCTAGTCCCAACTTTAACCATGGTTTGAGTTGGCAACCTTACAACAATATTGAACTCAGGTCATCTCATCCGTATGAACCTTCAATTGAGGAGGAACATGAAACTTCAATGGAGAAGCAACCTAATTTAGAGTCTCAAAAATCTTATGATTTGTTGCATGCTGCTTATGCAAAATGGTATCCTGGTTCTTTCCTCTCTTAACTTGCAGTAATCTCTCAAATCTTAGCTATTAAGATGGAGAATACTATGTCACAGAGGGTTTTTAACCAAATGATGCAATTATTTAAAGTGGCTTTACCAAAAAATAACCTACTGTTTGATAATTATTATCGGACTAAGAAGCTAGTGCGTAGCTTAGGTTTACTAGTTGAAAAGATTAACTATTGTGAATCGGGATTAACTATTGTGAATCAGGATGTATGTTGTATTGGGAAGACAATGAACATCTTATCTCTGGTAAATTTTGTGGATAAGAGAGGTATAAATGTTGAGTTAGCTCTGGTAAGAGAAAATTAGTCCCTTACAAAAGGATATATTATTTTTCTTTGATTCTTAGATTGAAGAAATTATATGCATCCCATACTACCGTTGTTTACATGAGATGGCATCATTAACATAAAAAATAGGATGGGATAATGCGTCATCCATCAGACTTTGGAGCTTGGAAGAACTTCAATGAAACTCTTCATTTTTTACCGATGAACCAAGAAATGTAAGGTTGGGGTTATGTACAGATGGTTTCGAGCCATTCAGTCAGTCTGGGAGAAATATTCTTCATGGCCAGTAATTGTCACTCCATACAATTTACCTCCAGGTATGTGCATGAAAGAGGCTTATATATTCTTAACTGTCATTATTCCAGGGCCAAACAATCCCAAATATAAATTGATGTTTATCTATAGCCTCTAATAAAGGAATTGACTTTGTTATGGGAGACAGGTGTAGAAGCATTTAATATCTCCAAAAATCAAAATTTTTAATTGAGGGCAGCTTTGATATGGACAATCAATGACTTTCCAGCATATTCTATGTTATTAGGATGAAGTACTACCGGTAAGTTTGTCTGTCCTTATTGTATGGAGGAAACACAATCCTTCAGATTACAATAAGGTCAAAAAACATCATGGTTTGATTATCACAAAATATTCCTTGACCAACATCATCCATTTAGGAGAGTTCGTAAAAACTTTCTTAAAGGTCGGACTGTCAAAAGATCACCACTACCCTACAGAACCAGAGAAGAAATATTAGATCAAATTTGTGAATTGGGGATAAGAAAAGTAACAAAGTTAAATGTAAAAGAAGTTAATAAGAGAATATGTAATTCTTATGGATGGAAAAAGCAAATCATCTTTTGGGATTTGCTTTATTGGAGCTCTAACACAATTCGACATAACCTCAATGTCATGCATATTGAAAAAAACTTCTTTGATAATGTATTTAATACAGTCCTCACTATTGATAAGAAAATCAAATACAATCCACAAGCTTGTCTACATGGTTAATTACTGTGATCGACCTCAGTTGGCAAAGGATGCTTCTAGAAAATATCCCAAAGCTGTATATACAATAGACAAGAAAGCAAGCACTATCTTGTTCATTTGGGTGAAAGGCTTAAAATTTTAGATGAGTATGTTTCAAATTTAGATAGATGTTCAAACACAATTGCAAAAAGGTTATTTGACATGAAAAGTCATGATTTTCATATGTTCATGCAACGATTGATGCCTATTGCTTTCCGTGAACTACTTCTAAGTAATGTATGACAGACACTTACAAAATTGAGCTTATTCTTTAAAGATCTTACATCGATTACTCTCTGAGTGGATGACATGGAGAGATTACAGGGAGATATTCCACAAATCTTGTGCAAGTTAGAAAGTAGATTTCCTCCTGGGTTCTTTGACTCAATGGAACATCTGCTTGTGCACCTTCTATATAAAGCGAAAATTGTTGGACCTGTACAATATCGATGGATGTATCTTTTGAAAGGTAATGCAAAAATTTATGTTGAACTTGTGACAATTATGTTATTATTAACTTTTCAAATATGATGGTTTATCCATTTATCTATTGAGGTATCTTGGAACTCTTAAAAGAATGATTGGGAATAAAGCAAATGTTGATGGTTCCATATGTGAAACATACTTGATGACAGAGTCAACACTATTATTTTCTCATTATTTTGAACCACATGTCATTACACGCAATCATAATGTGGATTGTAATGATGATGGTGGTATTGTGGAAGACCTTAAAGGAAATTTATCAATATTCACCCATCTCGATCGATTATGGGGAGAATAAAAAAAGAGGAATTTAAATCTTGAAGAAATCAAGGCTGCTCAAACTTACATTTTACTAAATTGTGAAGAGGTTGAGCTATTTGTGAGGTAACAAAAGTTAGTTGTATAAACTTAATCTTATAATTATATTGTAACGCCCTAAATCTGGTACCCAAAATGTTACACGGTGTTCATGACCCCGAAGGACCACAAGCTAATCCATGACTGATATTTGTACCTGTATATTGCATAAAATACTTTATAATGTGGAAATATGAACTGAAAGGCCATAAGGTTAAATACTGAACATGATCAAAATGATATAACATCTGTATGGGGGTAATAGAATACCCAAAACAAAATTGAACATACTGAAGTCTGAAACACGATAGTTTAGAAAGCCTCTAACTGACTGAACTCTCTGAGTAAGGAGTTGATGGGACATATCCCCAGCTAACTCCAACTAATAAACTGATTAATAAGATAATAGGGAAATAATCATGTCCTCGAAAGATGAGGACTCACTTCTAACTCTATCTGCAGATATCTGAAATCTACTGTTGCTCTGGAGATCGTATCTCTGAACCTATGGTATAAGACACCATAGCATAAATGTGTCAGTACTTTGAATGTACTGGTATGCATGTGAGGTAGGCTGAATGCATGGGGTTCATATGCATGAACAATAATAATAACTGACAAACTATCATGAGCGTGAGAATACATGCATGAGACATAACAACTGACACTAATATTGTTATAACATGATTACTGAATCAGAATATAACTGATAACATGAGTGACTGTATCTGACAGTCCTGAATCCGATGGAACTATCTGAGTTTCATACTGTATCTGAGTTGACTGTATCTAACAGTCCTGAAATTTGAAGAACTATCTGAGTTCTATTATTGAGACTGATTGACTGAGTCTGACAATCCTGTTTCTTTAATATGAAACTATGGAAAGTAGTTATCTAACCGACATGCCCCTGATACGCCGTTATGGCTGAGTTGGGGTCCAATCTATAACCCCAATTAGAAGGGTGTCAATACCGCACCACTAGTAAGGACAAGCTGTGGGCGACCCTCATCTGATAGTGTCCCCTATATGAGAACGGTGGGGCCCTTATATGATAGTGCTTATCCACCTCACCAACCCTCACCGAATAGTGTTGATGTCTCAACCTATGCTAGCTACATAGTTCTGGAATGCAAAGATGACTTCTAAGGATCACACCCTCATCTGATAGTGTGTGTCCCCATCCTTGGGTTCACTCGGTGCTAATTTCTACTCCCATCTGAATAGACACTGAGCATGATTTACTGAACTGAACATGGGCTGAGTTACTGAATTTCGTTGACTGACGGAATACTATTGATATCTGAAAACTGACTGAGTTCATGAGATCATGGAGATTTCCTGTGTCATAGGACTGTCTGAAGTCTAAGGATTCATAGCTTGACTGAGAGTATTGTGAAAACATGACATGGCTCTAGGCACACAACTAATATTTTAGGTACGAGTACCCCAGAAGGAAACTAACCAAGCATATCTTACTTGAACATATAACTAACATCATAATCCATAATACATTTATAGAAGCATTTCATCAACACATGTGATAAACATAACTTGTACATACATGGGGATTTCATGATATCATGCTAGTTAGGCACTTTTCCTTCATCTAGGCATTTAATCAAACATATTGTAGGCCTGGTACATGTAAACATCATTGTACAATAATTAAACATCATAGTTCAATTCTAATTTCATCATTCAAGGGTTTAGTCATAGGTTTGCATGAATCTATATCTATAATAATTTAACCCACATAGAATTTATCACCCAACATGGAGTAGAATTCAATTTCTCATTATCCACATGAACAAGAGCATCCAAATCATGAAATTCATAAGAAAATCCATAAACTTGAATTTAGAAAAGGGATTCTTGGGCTTCATGGATGAAAGGAGTCCATGAATAAACACTAGGCATACCTTAGTCCGTGATTTCGTGAGGATTGACGGTGAAACTTTCTTGGAATTGGATCTTCTATGAAAACCCTAGCTTGTTCTTGAGAGGTTTTTGAGAGAAGAGAGTGTATTTTGGGTGAAAAGTGGCTGAATCACGTGTTAAAGGGGTTAAATATGGGTGGAAAGTTGACCCTTTTAACCCTGGATGCGTCATTTAATTTCAGTACAATTTTCCCGAACTGAACCCCTAGGGCGACGTGGTGCTATCGCGTCATGTCACTGGAATTTGAAAATTGGGAAACTGAGGAATGGCGCAATGCGGAGACATCACGTTGCCCCTTCTTTTGAGACCTAGAACTTTGGTGTGACGCGGAGGAAATCGCGCTAAGACACTGAAAAAGGACAATTCTGAATTTGGGCCCTCGCGTGACGCGCCATAATCGTGGACCCCTACTGGAATTTTCCAAATGCCATTTCCTGTTGTGGCGCAGCGCGCCACTGACTAATATGACACTGTTTTACGACGAAAACTTAAAATAGTCGTAACTTCTGACTTGATTATGGGATTTGGGAGAATCTTATATCGATGGAAAGCTTATTGAATTTTCCACATGACAAAAAGTGAAAATCTTGAAAATTCCTCGTAGAATAATCATCATTCAATTTAGTAGATAATACTAGACATTCTTAAGATGAAATTATCTAGGAAAAAGTATGGGGTATTACAATATCTCCCCCTTGAGAACATTTGTCCTCGAATAAGACTGTCTGAGAGGAGAGAAAAGACAACTGAAGTACATACTAACATGAATAGCTAGAACATGATCCCATGACTGACAAGCTGAACATATAATACTGAACATACATATCTGATTTATGTGTAACTAATTCATGAATGCATGACTGAGTGTTCTAAAGAACTAAGTTTCTCACAATGAGAATGCATGTATGATTCATAATTACATAACTAAACTGATACATGAGTGCATGACTGAATATGCAATGGTACTTGATATCAAGTTTATAATGGGAACATGAGCATGAAACTGCATACCAAGTTTGTGATGAACACTGAACATGAAACTGAGTAAGCTTAAGGAGAACTGTTACCTTTATCTTGATCTGAGTTGGTGAAGAAGAGGTGAGGATACTTGGTATGCATGTCTGCCTCTGCTTCCCAAGTAGTTCCCTGGACGGACTGATTTCGCCAAAGAACCTTAACTAGAAGGACTTCTTTGTTCCTCAATCTACGAGTCAGATAGTTTAAGATTTTGACTGGAATCTCTTCATAAGAGAGAGTGTTCTGAACATCAATCTCTGAATAGGGACTACTACTAACGGGTCACTTATACACTTCTTGAGCAAAGAGACATAGAAGACTGGATGAACTGAGGCTAGATCTGAAGGCAAATCGAGCTCATAAGCTACCTTTCCAAAACGACTGAGAATCTTGAAGGGACCAACATATCGAGGACTGAGCTTTTCCTTCTTGTCGAATCTCTTCACTCCTTTCATGGGAGAGATCTTTAAATAGACATAGTCACCAATCTCGAACTCGATATCTTTTCTACGAACATCTACATAAGACTTCTGTCAGCTCTGAGCAGCCCGAAGTCTTTCTCTGATCAACTGAACTTTTTCTAAGGCCTCGAATACCAAGTCAGGCCCTATAACTGAGGCCTCACTAACTTCAAACCAACCAATTGGAGATCTACATCTCCTACCGTAGAGAGATTCGAATGGAGCCATTTAAATACTGGAATAATAGCTGTTGTATGCAAATTCAATCAAAGGTAAGTGGCCATCCTAACTTCCCTTGATATCGATTTCACAAGACCTTAGCATATCATCTAATGCCTGAATGGTCCATTCTGCTTGACCATCTGTCTGAGGATGAAAGGCTGTACTAAGATGAACTTGGGTACTAAGACCCTTTTGGAATGCTTTCCAGAAATGAGAGGTGAATTGGGTACCTCTGTCTGAGATAATAGATAATGGAACACTGTTCAATCTGACCAACTCCCTGATGTAGAGTTTGGCGTAATCCTCGGCTGAATAAGAGGTATAAATTGGAAGAAAATAAGTTGATTTGGCCATTCTATCTACAATGACCCAGACTGAATCATTCTGATGACAAGTTTAAAGAAAACCCGTTACGAAGTCCAAGTTCACAACTTCCCACTACCAAGTAGAAATACTGAACTACTGCATAGACCCACTAGGCTTCTGATACTCTATCTTAACCTGCTAATATATAGAGCACTTATCCACAAACTATGCAATGTCTCACTTCATCCCACTCCACCAATAGATCTCCCGCAAGTCGCGGTACATCTTTGTGGCCCCCTGGATGATTAGAGTGACGCGCACCATGCACTTCTGCAAGAATTTACTGCCTTATGTCATCTACATCTGGAACATAGAGACGACCTTGACAATGAAAAAATCCATCTCCCCCTTGGGAGAAAACCTCTATTTTCTGGTTTTTGTCTGACTCTTTTAACTTGACAAGGCCAGGATCCCTATCTTGCTTTTCTTTTACCACAAAAACTAGAGATGATTCTGAACTACTCTGAACCCATATATCACCCTCTTCTGTATCAACTAAGTGAATGCTTAATCTAGCAAGCTGATGGACTTCCTGAGCTAACTTCTTCTTACTGTCCTCAACATGAGAAACACTACCCATGGATAGTCTACTAAGAGTGTTGGCCACTACGTTGGCCTTACCCAGATGATAAAGGACACTCATGTCATAATCTTTCAAGAGCTATAACCACCTTCTCTGACGAAGATTGAGATCTTTTTTAGAAAATACATACTGAAGACTCTTATGATCTGTGAAGACATCTACATGAACACCGTATAGATAATACCTCTAAATCTTCAAATCAAAGACTATGGCAGCTAACTCAAGATTATGAGTAGGATAATTCCTCTCATAGGGCTTAAGCTGTCTGGAGGCATAGGCCATGACCTTACCATGCTTCATGAGGACACAACCCAAACCTACTCTAGATGCATCACAATACACTATGAAACTATCTGGGCCATCTGGAAGAGCTAATACTGGAGTTGAGGTGAGTCGAGTCTTCAACTCCTGAAAACTCTTCTCGCAAGGATCTGACCACTAAAACTTGACTTTCTTTTGAGTCAATCTGTACATAGGGGATACAATAGAATAAAATCCCTTAACAAACCGCTGTAATAGCCAGCCAAACCCAAGAAACTCCTAATATCTAATGGAGAGACAGGTTTGGTCCAGTTTCTAACTGCTTTGGCCTTTTGAGGATCTACTCTAATGCCATCACCAAAAATGATATGACCAAGGAATGCTACTGACCTTAGCCAAAATTCACACTTACTGAATTTGGAGAATAGCTGATGATCTCTGAGAGTCTAAAGTACTGTCCTGAGATGGTCAGCATGATCATGCTCACTGCGGGAATAGACCAGAATATCATCTATGAAAACTATGACGAACATTTCCAAGTACTGCTTGAACACACGATACATCAAGTCCATGAAAGCTCTTGGGGCATTGGTGAGACCAAATGACATGACTAGAAATTTGAAGTGACCCTACTATTTATCGAAAGCTATTTTTTGAATGTCATATTCTCTGACTCTAAGATGATAATAGCCGGATCTGAGGTCTATCTTAGAGAAATAACTGGCACCCTGAAGTTGGTCAAACAAGTCATTGATTCTAGGAAGAGGATACTTATTCTTGAACATGACCTTATTGAGTTGACGATAGTCTATGCACATTCTAGGAGAACCGTCTTTCTTGCGCACGAATAATACTGGAGTGCCCCACAAGGAAATATTGTGCCTGATGAATCCCCTATCTAAGAGATCCTTCAATTATTTTTTAAGTTCTCCGAGTTCTGCTGGTGCCATTCTATATGGAGGAATAAATATCGGCTGATTATCTGGAAGAAGATCAATGCCAAAGTCTATTTTCCTTTTGGGAGGAATTCCCGAAAGATTTTGGGAAAGACATCTAAATATTCATTCACTACTGGGACTGATTCAAGATTGGGAGTTTCGGAACTAGTGTCCTTTACTCGAATAAGATGATAGACACATCCTTTAGATATCATTTTCCGTGCCCGAAGGTAGGAAACAAGCTAATCTCTAAATGCTGAAATACTACCCTTCCACTTAAGGATGGGTTCATTTGGGAACTAAAACTGGTCTATTCTATTTCTGCAGTCGACTGTGGTATAGCAGGAATAAAGCCAATCCATGTCGAGAATAACATCAAAATCAGTCATCTTTAATTCGAATAAGTCTGCTAAAGTGACTTTCTGAAATATCATAACTGGGTAGTTCCTGTATACCCACCGGTCTATGATGGTTTTACCCACTGAGGTAGAGACTGAAAAGGGCTCTACTAGAATTTTGAGACTGATTCTGAAATCACCTGCAATATAGGGAGTAACAAAAGACAAAGAATCTCCTGGATCTAGCAAAGCGTAAACATGCATATGAAAGATCTGTAATATACCAGTAACTATATTAGGAGAATTTTCCTGATCCTGTCGGGACTAAGAGCATAGAGATGATTTGGGCATTGCCCACTAGTAGCACTGGTGATGGCACCCTGCTGATTTGGGTGACCAGACTGAGCTGAAGAGCAGAGATGACTCTGATAACCTGACTGAGGGTAGTCTCTGACTCTATGGCCTGGCTTGCCACAATCAAAACAGACATCGCTACCAGCTCTGCAAGCACCCTTGTGGCTCTTACCACAAGTCTGACAAAGAGGATTAGTTCGGGTATTTCTAACACTGCCCTGAGACTTAGATCCTGGCGCTCTAACTCTGTTACCCTCCCTGAACTTAGGAACTGGAGCACAAGCTGAAGAAGAGGTTGGAACTGATGACTTAAGACGAAATTGGGAATGTTTTCCTTCTTCTAATTTACACATAGCGAAGTTGAAACTACTTGTCTTCACTCTCTTATTCTGCTTCTCCCTCTGCTTAATCTTCTGCTCTTCTATCTTCTGAGAATGAGTCATAAGCCTGGCTAAAGTCATGTCACTGTTCAACATGGTAGATCTGCACTCATTTACCATGCTATCATTTTCCCCTGAAGTGAACTTACTCATCTTGGCTCTGCTGTCTACAACCACATGATGGGCATATCTGGCTAATTGAGTAAACTTAAGAGAATACTCTTTCACCATCATATTTCCCAGCCTGAGGTTGATGAATTCTAGCACCTTAGCCTCTCTAAGCTCTTGGGGAAAGAATCTATCTAAGAATACATTAACAAACTTCTCCCACTCTATAGGACCTGCATCATCTGACCTCTCTGACTTTTACTGTTTAAACCAAGTATGAGCCACATCCTACAACTGATATACAGCTAGCTTAACACTCTCAACAGTAGTTATCCCCATGCTATCTATCAACTTCTGAACCTGATCAATGAATTTCTGAGGGTTCTCATCTACCTTAGACCCGAGGAAGGACGAAGGATTCATTCGGGTGAAGTCCCAAATTCTAGCTGTAGCTGAATTGGCCACTGGGTTGGCTGGAATGACTGTTGGCCATTCGTTTTGAGTGGCAACTGACTGATCAAGAGTAGTGAATGCGTCTCTAAACTCCGCATAAGAAACATAATCGCTCAAAGGATCTTCGGGCTGAGGGGCTGACTGATTTCCATTTCTTCTTTTAGGAGACATATTTTGTAAAAGAAAGGGAGAAACGGATTGGACTGAGAGAATGACTTGAGATTATGCTCACTGGCACGACATAAATACTGAAAGAGGGGAAACTGTACCTAAAACATATTATAGCCTCGTGTACATAAATTTGGTGTGTAATATACCCATGTACAAGACTCTACTAGATGCGCCTTTCAAACTTTCTAGTACTCTATTGAACCTTAGGCTTTGATACCAAGTTTGTAACGCCCCAAATCTGGTACCCGAAATGCTACACGGTGCTCATGACCCCGAAGGATCACAAGTTAACCCATGACTGATATCTGTACCTGTATACTGCATATAATACTTTATAATGCGGAAACATGAACTGAAAGGCCATAAGGTTCAATACTGAACATGATCAAAATGATATAACATCTGTGTGGGGTAATAGAATACCCAAAACAAAACTGAACATACTCAAGTCTAAAACATGATAGTCTAGAAAGCCTCTAACTGATTAAACTGTCTGAGTAAGGAGTTGATGGGACATGTCCCCAACTAACTCTAACTAATAAACTAATTAATGAGATAATAGCGAAATAGTTATGTCCTCAAAAGATGAGGACTCACTTCTAACTCTGTTTGCGAATATCTGGAATCTACTGTTGCTCTGGAGCTCATGTCTCTGAACATATGTATAAGACACCATAGCGCAAATGCGTCAGTACTTTAAATGTATTGGTATACATGTGAGGTAGGCTGAATGCATGGGGTTCATATGCATGAACAATAATAATAACTGACTAACTATCATGAGCATGAGAATACATTCATGAGACATAACAGCTGACACTAATACTGTGATAACATGATTACTGAATCTGAATATAACTGATAAAATGAGTGACTGTATCTGACAGTCCTGAATCTGATGGAACTATTTAAGTTCTGTACTGTATCTGACAGTCCTAAAATCTGAGTTCTATTACTGAGACTAGTTGACTGTGTCTAACAGTCCTGATTCTATAATATGAAACTGTGAGAATTATTTATCTAACCGACATGCCCCTGATACGCCATTATGGTCGAGTTGGGGTTCAATCTGTAACCCCAATTGGAAGGGTGTCAATACCGCACCACTGGTATGGACAAGCTGTGGGCGACCCTCATCTGATAGTGTCCCCTATACGAGAACAATGGGGCCCTTATCTAATAGTGCTTATCCACCTTATCAACCCTCATCGGATAGTGTTGATGTCTCGACCTATGTTGTCTACATAGTTCTGGAATACAAGGATGACTTCTAAGGATCACACCCTCATCTAATAGTGTGTGTCCCCATCCTTGGGTTCACTCGGTGCTAATTTCTACTCCCATCTGAATAGACACTGAACATGATTTACTAAACTGAATATGGGTTGAGTTACTGAATTTTGTTGACTGACAGAATACTACTGATATCTGAAAACTGACTGAGTTCATGAGATCATAGAGATTTCCTGTGTCATAAGACTGTCTGAAGTCTAAGGATTCATAGATTAACTGAGAGTATTGTGAAAACATGACATGGCTCTAGGCACACAGCTTATGTTTCGGGTACGAGTACCCCAGGAATCGATGGTAGGAAACTGACAAAGCATATCTTACTTAAACATATAACTAACATCATAATCCATAATACATTTATAGAAGCATTTCATCAAAACATGTGATAGGCATAACTTGTACATACATGGGGATTTCATGATATCATGCTAGTTAGGCACTTTTCCTTCATCTAGGCTTTTAATCAAACATATTGTAGGCATGGTACATGTAAACATCATTTTACAATAATTAAACATCATAGTTAAATTCTAGTTTCATCATTCAAGGGTTTAGTCATAGGTTTGCATGAATCTATATCTATAATAATTTAACCCACATAGAATTTATCACCCAACATGGTGTAGAATTCAATTTCTCATTATCCACATGAACAAGAGCATCCAAATCATGAAATTCATAAGAAAATCCATAAACTTGAATTTAGAAAAGGGATTCTTGGGCTTCATGGATGAAAGGAGTCCATGAATGAACACTATGCATACCTAGTTCGTGATTTCGTGAGGATTGACGGTGAAACTTTCTTGGAATTGGATCTTCTATGAAAACCCTAGCTTGTTTTTGAGAGCTTTTTGAGAGAAGAGAGTGTATTTTGGGTGAAAAGTGGCTGAATAACTTGTTAGAGGGATTAAATAGGGGTGGGAAGTTGAACCTTTTAACCCTGGATGCGTTATTTAATTTCAGTAAAAAAATTTCAAACTGAGCCCCTGGCGCGACCCGGCGCTTTCGTGCCGTGTCACTGGAATTTGACAATTGGGAAACTAAGGGATGGCGTGACATGGAGCCATCACATTGCCCCTTCTTTTGAGTCTTGGAACTTTGGCGCGACGCGGAGAAAATTGAGCTAAGACACTGAAAAAGAACAATTCAGAATTTAGGCCCTGCCGTGACGTGCCATAATCTCGGACCCCTACTGGAATTTTTCAAATGCCATTTCCTCTTGTCGCGCGATGCGCCACTGACTAATATGGAGTTGTTTTAAGACGGAAAGTTGAAATAGTCGTAATTTCTGACTCAGTTAACGGATTTGGGCGAATCTTATATCGATGGAAAGCTTATTAAATTTCCCACATGACCAAAAGTGAAAATATTAAACTTTCCTCATGGAATAATCATCATTCAATTTAGAAGCGAATACTAGACATTCTTAAGATAAAATTAGCTAGGAAAAAGTATGGGGTATTACACATATTCATATATCATGACTTGAAATTGAACTTACGTTCTTTAAATGAAGTATGTTTGTGCAACATTTGTAAGAAGAATTTCCAAATGTCTCCTAAGATCAAATAAATGAGAGCCTTGAAGCAAATTTCTCTATATGGTTCAAGCAATATGTAAGGCTTCAAAAATTAATATCTTCTATACAATTACGTATGTAAATTGACTTATGAAATTGAACTAAATTTTATATCTTCTAAATAGGTCTGGCTCAATCATATTAAGAATGAATTCCTACGTAGTCTTGCTCGTGGACCATTGATAGGCGCTATATCTCATTCAGTGTATTTTGTTTATGGATAAAAGTTTCATACAAATTTTCATGGTAGTGCAAGATTAACAATGAACAGTAGAGTTTGTATCTCAGATCCAAATTTTGATGATTTCTATGGGCGGATAAAAGAGATTATAGAAGTGAAATACCGTGAAGCACCTTTAAAGCGAATTGTACTATTCAAATGTGAATGGTTTGACCCAACTATGGATGTTGGTGTTAAAAAGCATAATCAGTATAAATTGTTTGATATTAATCATCGTTGGTGATATAAAAAATATGAACCTTTTATTTTGGCAATGCAACAACTCAAGTGTGTTATGTGTCTTATCCTAGCAAGAAAAAGGACAAGGGTGATTGGGCAGCTGTATTGAAGGTCAAACCTCAAAATGTTGTTGAATTACCTGATGAGAAAATTGAGACAACTTCAGAACTGAATATTCCATTTCAAGTTGAAAAAGTTCAAGTCTATGAGATAGACATGAATGTTGCCACGGATGAAAATACACACTTACATGATCCAAATGGTGGCTTAATTGAAATGGATGAACTCATTGATGATGTTTTATTGCAAGAGCATCATGAGATCCAAGAGGATACTACAGAAGAAGAGTATGAAACTGAGAAAACTGAGGATGATGAAGAGGAGATTTTGAAGAAGACATAGATAATGATTAGTGTTTGATAAAAAAACATACTATTGTATCTTAATTTTATTTTGTGAGTAGTAATTTTGTTGAACTAGTATCATTTTCTTTGTCTCTGCTCATTGTTTACTCCAAACTTGTTGCTACAACTGATTTTATGCTCTATTTGTTAATTTTTGACTCTTTTATGTCTCATCCATGTTTTTAGCTTACAACTGTGCTTTCTTTTTTATTTCTGTACAAGTTTTCTATAAAGATGCAAAAATTGATGTTCGAAAGTAGATTATCTACCATCTCTGATTCCCCCCTATATGTTGTTGTAAGTACCCTGTAATTAGATAGGATTTAGTGTACATATTTATTGCAGATTTGACTATTCTAAAAAGAGAAAGACGAGTTGTTCTTTTTTGGATCAGATTTGTGCTTTTACATTTTCTGATACCTTATCTACATATTGTTGTCTGGTTCTCTTGGTATTATTCAATTTACATCTTATTTCCACTTAACTAATATAATTTTTTTATAGATATGGTTAGAGGTAGAGGTAGAGGTCCCGGAAGCACAAGGCGTGTGATACAAGAAAGACCATGGAAGGCACAAAAACTACACAAAAATAGTCCACAAATTGAGAGCCACCCGAGGACCCCTTTGAGTGCTAGTTTCGGCCAACAACAACAACACAAGTATCATGAGTTTACAAGGTGTTTTAACACCAAAACAGCAACAATACAACAATAACAAAATGAACACAAGATTCAAATTCAACAAGAACAAATGATTACAAGATACAAACACTAACACAATTGCAAGAAAGGTAAAGATAGATAGTGAGACATAGATTATTACAAAGACTAGGAACTAAAGAGTATATTAAACTCAAAAACCCCTAATGAATGTAAAAACACCATCACACTCTTACGGTGACCGCCAAGGGAATAAACTCACCTCAAGATCCGCCGTTTCCAAGCAAAGAACAATAGTGGCTTTTCCAAGCCCTAAACTATAATGGCTAGTCCAAGCCCTAACTAAGAACTACACTAAGGTGGTATACTATCAAGAGAGAGGATTTTAAATGTCTCATATTTTCATCATTCATTAACTAAAGAGAGAAGACATAAAAGATACTATATATATCCTTATTACATAATGGAAGACAAAATGACTCCAATACCTTTAATGAGGTGGGGCGGCCATGGAGTGTTACTTGGACAAGGCTAAGCGACCAAAATGCCCTTAATGAAGGGCCCAAAATCACGAGTCCTCAATCTTCAATGCTCCAAGCAATCTTTCACACGCGGGATTGCTCTTTGGTGTACTAAAATCGGCCCCTCCATGTAGAATCCCGTGTCCTCAATGTGACCAAAGCTTGATGCCCTAAGTACTGACTTCGAATGATGTCATCAAAAGCTAAGGAGGACATTTGACCCGTATCATTCTCCCCTTCTTGAAAAGGATTCGACCTCGAATCCAAACTTTGCAAAATCAAAAAAAGGACAAATGAATACAAACTTCTCATGACATGAGGGTTAGGGTTAGCACGACAAATCATCCTAACATGCCAAGGTTGAACATAGTTAAAATATAACCAAGGATCCTTTGAACTAAATATTAAATTCTCAATGGAAAGTGCACAAAGGATTTGGTTACGGGAATCACCCAGAGATAAGGAAGATACAAGGGTCTTAATGGAATCACTTGGTCTAAAAGGTAGAATTATGATCTTATGAGCCACAAGACACAATTGCCTTTTTATCTATTCAAGAGACCACACCAAGGGTGGTGATTTAATTGGTTCTAAAGTCCACGATATCCATATAGCACTAGTACTCACACAAGTGGACTTACCAATAAATTTTCTACCTCTAAATAAAACAAATCCAAAACTAATATGGACGTCATAATAGGCAAAGAGGTAGTATAGAAAGGAATCAAGTGTAGAAACATACACGGATGAAGACAAACCAATTAAGAAAATACGTTTTCCTTCTTGCAAACAAATAAACAATTCAATATCCATAAATTGATATTCATATAACTCAAACACAAGTATGTCAAGCAAGGATGCACATTTAGAAACATTACCCCAAGGAGTCAATAACACCTTTGCCCTTGGGTTTTCAAGAATGACTACACATTCCTTACCCTTAAGAGTACTCTCATCTTTCAAAAATAAATTTCCATCTTTAGGAGGAATGTTGTCACACCATAGTAGATAAACATATCGGCTATAAACTTCAAGACAATCTATACCATCATTTTCTCCACTAGGTTCCTTAAGAGTGTGTATATCATCTTCAAATAAGACATTATACCTAAAAAGAGCATGATCCATCTCACGGGAAGATTTGGAACAATAAAGTTCTTCACTCTCTAAAAGATCAATATCAAGTTTCAAAGAGGTTTTAAGTACAAGATTATCCCAAGAATAGCTCTCGGGTTTACTCCTGTTTTGTTGACCAACATTTTCAAGTACTCTACTTACTTGACTTCTATTAATCGTATCACACACATACTCAAGTGGTGGACAATTTTCACAAATAAGTTGATCAAAACCAATTACACAAGACGATGTACTTCTGTTCAACATATAGGCTTCAACATAAGGTATACATAAATTGATCTTACAAGAAGAGCCAATTTGGTCATCAAGAGGATCAACTAGTGTATCCATACTCACAATATGTACATCATCAACAAGAGGCAAAGAATCATTAGACTCACAAGTAAGTAAGATACTACTCACACTCAATTGGCTACTAGCCACACAATTATCATTCACATGCACAAAAGTGTAAGAGTTAGCTATTTTACCTTAAAGTTCTTGAGTAGACTCTCTTTTCCCATGTTGTGAAGGTCCTCCATAAGCTTGGGCAGCCACTTCACTTCGGCATTGCTCTCCTCTACTTTCCATGTCGGAACCTACACAAATGTCCTTAGAAATAGAAGGACAAATAATATTAGCTCATTTTGGTGGCAATCCCCTTACTTCGCTCCACACAACCTCTCCTTTTTCCACTCTCGGATTACCACTTTGCACACACTTACTCCTCTTAATCTTTTTTCTCTCATCATCACTTAGATTGGAGTAGGTGAGCACTTCTCTTTGCGGCCCAGGTAGAATGTACGTCACGAGGTAATTTCTCCATTGGTCTCTTACAACATTAGGCCAATTTTGCACATTTGGCACTTTATATTGTGCAAACCAATCGGCACCCAAGCTCACATGACCGTAGGTTATGGGAAAAAGATCTCACCACACCTCCTTATGGTAATCAAATTGGGAGAGGACAACTTTTACCCTCTCAGTAACCTTAAACCTATCCAAGAAGTATGGAACAAGTAAAGGCTCTCAAAACAACCCCAAGTAGTCAACCATGGATAGAAGGATGTAGTTTCTATAGTACCTATCATTTAACACAATGAGGCAGCCCGGTATTCCACAAATGGTCACCTTTTTGGAGTGTACACTCCTTCTTGGATCAACATTGTAAGGTATATAATTAACCATTGGTTTTGGAGATGCATGTCCTCTTATTCTCTTGGGACAACCTCTACTATAGCTAGGATAACCATTCACACCATGTCGATCTTGATAAAAAGTACTACAAGGTGAATAAAATGAATTTTCACACTCCTCGCATATAATCTCATCATAGCTCTCATAAGCTTTGTGAATAAAAGAGTTATACCTAACACTAAATCTAGGTTGGAAGTGGGAAGTGTAAGACTCCTTACATGCCTCAACTTCATCACAAGAACCATCACGAGGTCCTACATTATCTCCATATTCCCCACAAGCACTAGGCACTTCATTCTCCTTATTTTCTCCCTTAAAATCGTGACCCTCAAATCTGCCCAAGTTTTGATCATAGATATTTTCGTAGGCCCCATAATATCCCTCAACTTCATAGCCATAAAATCCCTCACTATAATCATAGTCTCCCATGTTGCAGTCATACTAATCCCCAGCTATTGAAGACATACTCCCCTTATATCACCTTTTAAACCTATAAAAAGAACAAACAATAATAGTAGTTAAAGATCCTCACTAACACTTGTATACACTCATCTTTGTGATTCTCATAATCAGAGCAGCGAATATTGAAAGTTGCTTATACTCCAGTAGTCAATAAGGTGTCAATAACTACTTAGCGGCCGTAATAGATTCTTATTTGATCGACTCAAGATATAAAATAGAAAACTCTACTTACGAACTCGAAACAAAGAAGTTCAACAAATCAAAACGAGAAAAGCACACAAAGAGCAAAAACATGAAAAAAAAAAAAGCGGACTCAAACAACAAATTCACAATTTAGTAAGTGATTACTAGTTGCTAATTAGTACTAGACTCAAGAAATGAAACTAAGGAAACAAAGAAAAGAAACTTAGAAATCTGAAATTTTGAGCCTAAGGTTGTTTTTGAAGGGTGATGATATGGAACTTTGATGACATGGTAGTTTGGTGATGTGGTAGTTTGCAATTTGGATTGGTCAAATTTTAATTTGGAATGGTGAAATTCAGCTTTGGGAGGGAAACAACAAGACTTGAAGCTTTTTTTTTTTTAATTTCAAAAAGGTTTGACTTCCTTGTACCCTTTTGGCACGACACATTTTTGAAAGGTTGTTGTCTCTTTCCTCTTTTGCTAGTCTTGGAATAAGCTCTTACTCCCTTTTAATAAATAAGACTTTTGGAAGCCCTTTTGTCCCCTTTCTTTTTTGGATGTCTTGGGATTGTGTCTTTCAAGACAAACATAAAACCACACTCCTTTATTCACCCTTTTAGATCAAACCGCTCCCTTTTGAATGTTCTTGCTCAACAATACATGAAGAACAACAAGAACAATCAAGAATGGAAATCAACCCAAATGAGCTCCAAATTGAATGATTTTCATTTCTTTTAGCTCACGTTGAACTCCACAACAACAACAACACATTTCAAACCTACATCCTCAACAAAAAGCATCAACAACACACTTTTAATCCATCAATCCTAAAAAACAGCAACCATCAAAGTGCAAGAACAACACAAAAATGGCTCAAAATTCGGGTCTTTATTCTTTTAGTGTTAGTGAAGAAGGGTCTAACACTAGAAACAATCAAAACACATTAAAATATCCTAAATATAAGATACAAATTTTGGCCCAGACACCAAAAAAAGATCAGAATATTTCTTTTAGATTTTTGATTTTTCAACACCATTTTTTGTAATTTTCGAGTTAACAAGCCCAAGATTGATTCCGTAGGAATGAAATCAATCCTTGATATGATACCAAATGATAAAATAAAGACTATGGAAGGAAAAAAAACTACACAAAAATAGTCCATAAATTGAGAGCCACCCGAGGACCCCTTTGAGTGCTAGTTTCGGCTAACAAAACAAGTATCACGAGTTTACAAGGTATTTTAACACCAAAACAGCAAAAATACAACAAGAACAAGATGAAAACAATGAACACAAGATTCAAATTCAACAAGAACAAATTATTACAAAATACAAACACTAACATAATTCCAAGAAAAGTAAAGATAGATAGTGAGATATAGATTATTACAAAGATTAGGAACTAAAGAGTATATTAAACTTAAAAACCCCTAATGAATGTAACAACAACACCACACTCTTATGGTGACCGCCAAGGGAATCAACTCACCTCAAGATCCACTGTTTCCAAGAAAAGAACAATAGTGATTTTTCCAAGGCCTAAACTACAATGGCTAGTCCAAGCCCTAACTAAGAACTATACTAAGGTGGTCTACTCTCAAGAGAGAGGATTTTAAATGTCTCATATTTTCAACATTCATCAACTAAAGAGAGAAGACATAAAAGATACTATATATAGCCTTATTATATAATGGAAGACAAAATGACTTTAATACCCTTAATGAGGTGGGGCGGCCATAGAGTTTTACTTGGACAAGGATAAGCGACCAAAATTCCCTTAATGAAGGGCCCGAAATTATGAGTCCTCAATCTTCAATGCTCTAAGCAATCTTTCACATGCGGGATTACTCTTTGGTGTACTCAAATCGGTCCCTCCATGTAGGATCCCGTGTCCTTAATACGACCAAAGCTTGATGCCCCATGTACTGACTTCGAATGATGTCATTGAAAGCTAAGGTGTCCATTTGACTCGTATCAATGTGTAGGAAAGTCTGTAGTTAGGAGTAATCCTGATGTTACTACAAACATACCTACTATTCCCACTCATACTACTATTAGTCTCAAGCTTATGTTAGTCCTCAAAATGGTGGCATGGGTGGTAAAGATAATACAAATCAAGTTCATTCATTGATTACTCAAATTACATTAACGATTCAAACTTATGGTGATGGTAGTAACCCTACAACACCTGAATTATCTCCCACTGCTCTAAATCAGATCAACACAACAACTGAAGGTACGTCTACTCTAAGGAACCAAATAGGTGAGGGTCTTAGCCAATTGAATTCATCCTTGAAAATGGATAAATATAATAATTAAGCTGTAAAAAAAAATTGTGCAGTATCTCTGGTTGCTTTCTAAAAGTATCTCGGGTTACTTTCTGTTAACTTCGTCTACGAAAATGAATGAATGAAATCAACTTGTGTTTTTTTTTTTGCTTTCTTGTATGTGTGTGTGGATATGTTTTATTTTTTTCTGGTTGATGATTTGTTGGTGGTTTTGATTTGAGAGGAGTTCCCGTGGACAGAATTACACTTGGATTATCTTGTAGTATTTTGGTGGTTCTTGATCTGTTGGTGGTTCTTGTTGTGAGTATTTTGTAGGATTCTAGTGTTACATGAGATTCCAGAATTACAATATTGTATGTTGTTGTGAGTATTTTGTAGGATTTCAGTGTTACATGGGATTTCAAAATTACAATATTGTATGTTGTTGTGAGGTATTTTGTAGGATTCCAGTGTTACATGGAATTCCAGAATTATGATGTTGTGTGTTGTTGTGAGTTCTTGTGCACAATTTGTATCTTATTTCCACTTTAACTAGTATAAATTTTTTTAATAGATATGACTCGAGGTAGAGTTAGAGGTCGAGGAAGCATACGGCGTGTGGCAAGTCAATAGCTAGGAGTATTTCTGTTATTACTGTAAACATGCCTACTATTCTCACTCCTACTGTTAGTCCTCAAGTAGCTGGTGGCATCAGAGGTCCAACTTCTAATCATGATAGTAATCCTACAACACCTGAATCATCTCCCACTGCTTCAAATCAGAGCAACCCAACAACTATAGGTACGTCTTCGCAAACCAACAAAGTAGGTGAGGGTGTATTTCCTCACAACACAAATGGAGAAGGTAATTCCAATCTGAGCCATGTGCGGACCCTTGTTAGTCCATTTTATTCAATTATTATTATATATTAATTTTTATTTATGATAGACCTCTAAATAATGTCTTCACATTGATACATATTACAATCTTCTAAAGCATGCTCCAATGGCATACACGAGTCTTTCAAAAGTGAACTTGATAATAATGGAATCAATTGAAAAGGTGTCTCATGTGATATAAAAGATGACTATTTTGGGGAATTCAAGGTATACATATTCATCATAATTGAGTTTTTAAAGTGTATTCACTTTTATAAATACAATAGTAATATGTTACTTTGGAAATTTATTTTAAAAACACTTTTATTGGGATTCTTCCAGTAGCGATGTTGCAGTAAAGAAACAGTGGCAAATTAAGGCAGCAACTGTGTATAGAAATTTCATAGCTAAAATCAAAGAGAAAGAGTTTAGGAAAGATTTTATACATGAAGATTTCTGGGAAAGCTAGCAGTGACTTTGGGCAGATCCTAAGTGTGCTGAAAAGTCAAAAATAAATGCGCAGAATCATCGTGGCGACAAAAAATTCATTGCTGGAACTCACACGGGAGGATCTATCTCAATTGGAGAGTACCAAAAGATACTTGTAAGTATATATTTCAAGTACCACCCCCTAGTTTCTTTCAATAGGAATCTGTTAGCTGGTTTCATAGTCCCTAATAGCTCTATAGTGGTAGGAAATGTGATCAGCATTACAGCAAGTGCTAGTATTATATTGACATTGAGTTTGAAGTATATTTATTCTTGTGTGGTGGGTGTTACTTCTCTCATGTATTGCATGTTAATCTTGTGACTGCTTCTCTCATGTATTGACATTGAGTTTGAAGTAGATTTATCCAAATTAACATTGTGATAGCTGATATTGTGACAACTTCTAAAAAAATTCCTTGTATTAGTTTTTTATATGAAAATAGTATGTAGGTGTTAGGATGAAATTTCCCTACTGTTTTTATGAAAACTGTATGTATGCATTTCCCACATTTTGTTGCCCATATGAAATTTTTATACTGTTTTTATGAAAATAGTAGTGATGCATTTCCCACATTGTGCTGCCATGCATATGCATTCTCCACATTGTTCCTTGTATACAATCGTGTTGATTCCTTCCCCTTCTATTAGCTGCTGATGTTGTTGTATTGAAATTTTAAAATAGTGAGTTACACTTTAATATGTGAAATGAATGGTCCAACAGTTTCATTATTGTACAATGCTCAACACTTCTTTTTTACAGGCTGCTGAAATGGATCGAGATCCAACATCAAGTGAGTTACATTTGCATATGCACACACATGGTCATGATGGAAAATCTTTCGTTGATAAACGTTCCCGAATCGTTCATGTAAGATTAAATCATAATGTAGTAGCTTACTTAATTCTTGTTTTTTTAGTTTAAAGTAGTTTTTGGTATCTAATCATTTTTAAGTACAATCTGTTATAATTTCACTTCCTCTATTACAAAAAAGATATGAAGAAATATGACGAGAAAAAATATTATCAGAATATGATATTTATCAATTTAAAGCATATTACCAAGCTGCCGAAGGAGAAAAGAAGCTAAGAGTTTTGGTCTTGGGTCTGAAGCAAAAGACTACTACGGGCAAACTCTTTAGGTGTGTTTGGTATGATGGAAAATGTTTTCTGAAAAATATTTTCATATTTTTCCTTGTTTGGTTGTAGTAAAATATTAGAAAAATATTTTTCATGATAACTCATTTTTCTTTATTTGAGGGAAAATGACTTCCCTCATGGACCAAGGGAAGTCATTTTTCAAAAAATAACAAATGTGACTTATGCCCCCACCCCCACCCCCACCCCTCTTCCCCACTCCAACAACACTTATATTCACATGACTCAAAAAATTCACATTTCTCAAAAATTTACATTACTCGAAAATATTTTTCACTGTGCTTTGTTTTAATTTTTCACTGCTTGAAATAAAAAATATTGAAGCCCGAACTTTTCCCTTTTTCAATATTCGTTGAATGTATTGTTATTTTCATATGCATAGAGGAAAACTTGCCAATGTTACTTTTGCTAATTGCATATTTCATTTTGTCATTGATGTAACTTGTTTCACAAGGTTGAATAAGCTTGTCGTTCCGTTATATTTCTATTGATTGTAGTGCCTTGAGATTGTCCTGACAAAATATTGAAAAGTGTCTCCTATATTAGCTAATTAATTGTTTCTTAAATTTAGTGATTGTAAAATTTTAGTATTCAATATTAATACTATTTGTTATGCTTAAATTAGTTCTTACAAATTGTTGAGTTGATAGAAACACTAATATACTAGTTAACAGTTAGTAGTATTTTCTAAAAAAATATTTTTTACTCACCAATCAAACACTAGAAAATATTTTTCTAAAAAATATTTTCTACTCACCAACCTAACACCATAAAATATTTTTTCGAAAAATATTTTTCACTCACCAACCAAACCTGAGAAAATAACTAGAAAACCAACTTATTTTTCAGGAAAACATTTTTCATTAAAAATATTTTCCATCATACCAAACACACCTTTTATGTTTCTTGTGGAAAGACTTCATCTTCAGCTTCTCATGGATCGGAACTGGCTGCAAATTTGGATTTGGATGAGTTTGTGAAGCGATTGATTCTCGTACTTAAAAATTAGTTTATTCCTTTTGTCATTGAGGAGGTACAAAAGTTGATTCCTTCACGATCAGTTGTGACACCCCGTGCTAGTACTTTTGATGATCTTGATCTCTTAGATGATGATTGCAATCTTGATTAGCTGTGATACTTTTGATGATCAGTACATTGATTTTTGATGGTATATTTTGTTGAAATATTTGAAATTGTGCAACAACAATATACACTTGATGGTTGTGGGTTCTTTTAAGAATAGTTGATAGATGTTTGGTACTGTGGATGTTTTGGACATGATTATGTGTTTAGATTTTGCTATGTTTGGTATTGTGAATGATGTGGGTTCTTGTAAGGATAGTTGGTAGATGTTTGGTACTATGGATGTTTTGGAAATAATTATGTGTTTAGATTTTGTTATGTTTAGTATTGTGGATGTTTAAATTTTGCTATCTATATATGGGGGTTCTTTTATATGAATGTTGGATATTTTAAGAATTTTATAATATGCTTTTAATACTATTCAACAGGGTGTATTTAAAATACAAATTTAAAAATTTTGCAAGAAAACTAATGACGACAAATTTAGCGACAAATTTCATCATTGTCAAAGAAAAACATTTGTGACGGATTGAGGCTTATTTTTGTCGCAAAAATGGGTCCTAAATAACAAAATTTATTGCAACTGATTGAGAAAAATTATCTTTTGTCATAAAAATTGGAGACTAAATAACAAAATTTATAGCGACGGACTAGCAACGAAAAATTTGATTACGAAATAACCAAAATGACTAAATACATTATGAAATTAGTAACGACATTTATAAATATAACAACGAAAATATTCGTTACTACAACTAGCAACGAATAAAGTTCGTCGCTATGACGTTGCAAAATTGGCAATAGATTTTATTTTTTCCATTGCTAAGAGGTTAGCAACGAGTAAAATAGCAACGACATATATTCTGTCATTGATCCATCGGTAAACCGGTATAGCGATGGATATATGTTGATTAGAAACGTATTTTGTTTTTTGCTAAACGTTATTTTTTTGTAGTGGTGGACATTTGTATTTTGGTGGTAACACAACTTCGTCCATAACTTCTTGTGACACAATCCTTTTCTTATTATCTGGCATTGAAAACATCGATTCTTTATACGTCTTCCTTAATGTTTTAGGATAGTAATACTTGGAGAAATAAGAGTTCATATCCTCTATATGTTTGCTTTTTAGATCTGCTATCACGTGTTGACATATTATCTCGTCCAATTGGAATCTCCCGCAACTGCAAGTCCTCCTGTCAAGACATACTCTGTACTTCTTACTGTCATCGTAAACATAATACACATATGTTGATGGCGCACTAACCTACAATATTAATCATAATATGTTAACACATAGATACATATAGATCTTCATTATAATCATTTTGTATCTCTTTAAAAAACTTAATTGATGAATTTACTGTAAAACATTTCAAGATAAATTCTTCAATTAAATAGTGTCTTGTAATATCAAACAAACATTACATAATATATAAAGTGATACTACATTTTATCCCAATTATTACATTTTATCCCAACTATTTGATTAATTACATCTTATCCCGATTTAATCAAATCGTGATACATATGTTTAAGGTGATACATATAAAAAGTGATATATTTAAAACTAACTAGATATTTATTTAAGAGCTTTTCTTTTATTCTGTGGAGTAAAACATGCATAATCAGTTACACAATGAATTAATGAGAATCACAAAATCAGCAATTCTCCCAATCAACTTTCAAATTTCAAGCTAACAAATCGAGTCAAATTGAGTTTCTTCCTTCTTCCGTGTGATATATTTGGTAAAAGTTTTTTGGCAAACTCACCAGTATCAGGTAATTCATCGAGTGCAATGGCCGCGTTTTGCTACCGAAGAAATAAAACGCAACCATCGGAACACTCACACGAATGTGTATTTCACGAACGTGTCACGTAGAGCATTGTATACACTGCTTTGTAACCGAGTCACCGTCGTACCGGAATCAATAATTGTCCTGCCATTACCACCTCCGTCCACCTGAAACACCGACGCCTGAATCGATAACATCTGATCGCCAACACTGATTTCGGTAAGTCCGACGTAGAAGTAAGTGCTACTTCTTGAGTTACGTAGCAATGTGGCAATCACGGAGTTATAGACTAGTACGGCGTCATTGACGGAAGTGAATGAAGAAGAGAAGGGGGGAGGAGGAATTATTATTTGAATACATGATACATCTGAAAATCTGAATTATTATTTGGCGGTGGAGGATTACTATGTGATACATCTGAAATATGTGTGATACATTTGGTAGTATTTCTATGATTTTTATATGATTCATATAAATGTTTATGAAAGTTCTGTGATTCATATTAGTATTGTCTGTATTAGTTTAAAGAGGTTATTTGTTATATTAGTGATACATTTTTATAGTTGAAATAAATGTATGTATCACTAATAATCTAACCGCAAATGTATAACTCATCATACATTGTCAATACAAATATATCACCAATAATCTAGCAGTAAAATGTATCATTCATACACTGTCAACAAATGTATCACTCATATACTGATAACAAAAGTATCATTCATATGAATTACCGTTACACTGTGAAAATGTATTCAGAAAATTAATATTTTTATATTATCAATTGAATTAAAAAAAAAATATGTATCGCCAATGAATTTCATACTAATATTAACTTAAACATGTATGAATAACTAAATAAAGTTATATATGTATCAATCGATCTAAAAAAATAAATTGTGAGAGATTTTAGGGGAGGAAATTGTGAAAAAAGAAATAGTTTAATGGAAGAGAGCAAATCGGAAAGGAAGATCCTTGATTTAATATAATGATGCGACCAATTTCAACTTGGTGTTTTCCATTTAGTGATTTTCATATTTGGACTTTGAATGTTGAAAATTTTACAACCTAACAGTGTATTGTAAATACTTACTTCTTAAAAAATTAAAAAATATGTGTATAATTTGGGAGAGATTTTAGGGAAGTTAATCTTTAAAAAAAAATATATCTTTCATGAGTTAATGATGGAGTAAAAATTGAATGTGAGGTTTTGTTGATATGTATCAAGAGTAAAGTTGAAAACAAAGATTTAATGTAAATTTTTAAAAGTAAGGGATATTGGGTAATATAGTCTCTTAAGTTTGGGATTTGTGACAAAAGTAAACATCTAAACTAACCTTCATCCGCGAAGATTTTGAAATATTTAGCTGTAGAATTTCTTCAAATCTACTACCCAGTGATGTGTTTTGATATCTCAAACAAAATCAAGAAAACAAAAAAAAAGGTCGTATGAAATTTTGATATCTGAAAATTGATTATGAAAATAATTTTGTTTACAAAAATGGAATACAAACTAATTACCTTATATCTTGGGATATTATTATCATAATTAGTTAGGTTAATTGTTATATTAATGCTAGTTTAGTCGTTACATTCCTTAAAATATATTAATTAGTTTAATTATTACATGTATCTCACTAAAAAAAAAAACTGCGTTTTGCAATGAATTTATAGCAACAAAGGTTTTTTCATCGCTAATTAACGACGGAATTGCAACAAAATAGAAATTTTATCGCTAAATAAACGAAATTAAAATTAATAGCCTAATTAGTGATGGAATGGCAATGAAAGATAAATTTGGTTGCTAATTTTTGGCAGTAAATATTGGCGTCTTTATTTTGGTGACAAAATTAGCGACAAAAATGGGGAGAATTTTTTTTGACATGGTGGAGACGGCAATAGCAACGAAAATACTGTCGCTGGAAGTATTTTACCATTTTTAATAATATATTAGGTATATATTTAATTAATGATTAGCAACGGATTATATATTCGTTGCTAAATCCGTCACCCTACCAACCTAATATTAGGGCTATGTCTTTTATTTCACTTTGTTCCCAAAACATAACATCATCCGCCTCTCTCTCCAAAAACAGTCCTCTTGCCCTTTTCTCTCCCTAATCGCTCAATATCAGTCGAAAAGAGTGTCAATCGGCGAATTTTGAATCTAAATTAGAGGTTAGATTTTATATCTCGTAATTTTAGTTGTTTCTCCTCTTTTAATTTCTTAATTTCTAAGTTAGAAGTGACGTGTTAATGATATGTTTAGGGTTTTTTGAGCTATTTCAGTTAGGGTTCTTCGATTATTGTGTTAAAAAATTCGATAAATGGTTATTTACTCGAAATGGGAACCGTATTTTCTTTCTCAGAATTATTTTTTATGGGTTTTTTGATATTTTAATGTTGCATGTCTATGAATCTGAAATTTCTTCAACAAAATTTCTGGTTGTGGTTTAATTTTCAATGTTTTGCATACACTGATTATGTTAGGGTTTTTGATTTTTTATTTGAAGTTCTATTTGTGGTTTTTTTGAGTTTTTTCAATTTCCTTTGTTCGATTGTTGTGTTAAAACGTTGTGTTAGTGGTTATTTAATCAAAATGGGAATAATATTTTTCCTCTTAACTTCTATTTATGTTTTTTTTTTGTATTTTCTGTTCCAGGTTCATTAATCTCTGATTTCTTCAACAAAATTTTCATTTGTGTGGTTTAGTTTTGTCTTTTTTATGTACAGGTTTATGTAAGGTTGTACTTAGTGTGTTGCATGTTGAAAAAATTAGAAAACATAGAGCAGTTTAAGTCACTTTTGCTTACTGTTGTTCTGATTTTCTATAAACAATAAAATATAGTATGTTTCATGTTCCTTTGAAATTGTGTAATTGTCATAATCATTTTCTGTTTTATTGTGTTGACTGTTTAGCCTTTATCCTCCCAAAGATTTCATTTGTGGGATCACATTTGGTATATGTTGTTGTTTTTTCTTAATCTGACTGTGATGTTATATTTTGGGTTTTCAGAGACATCCACTAAGGATACCAGCAAGTGCCAAAAAGTGAGCTAGCATATATCTGGTACTATAACATTTTCCCTTTTAAATGATTTTCGATTAGTTTTTCATATGTTTCTCTATTGCCATTTGTGTTCTTCATTATTCGTGAAACTGTCTCTATTTGGTTTTACTTACCGATTGAGGATTTGCTTTAAATCCGATTAACTTTTGTGATGTAACTTTGCGTTAAAGTTGTAGACTTTATTTGTTTATTTTTGCCAACAAAGTTGCAACTTATTTTTAGGTTTTGTTTAATGTTCAGATTTTAGGTATGTACTTTGCTGAAATTTGATGTTTTAATCTTGTTGTCGGGAGCTTTGCCTCATGCCTTATGATTGTAATGATAGAAGTTTTAGTTTTGTATGTAATTAAACTTTTTCGCTAACACTTATTAAGAAGGACAATTAATGATATGTTGTGTTTGTGATTTCTTGTTTATTTAGGAGAAAGATGACTGATATATTCTATTTCCTTGTAAAAATTGAAAGATATATTCCAGTTTGTTAAGATATTTAATTATTTCTTCACTTTAGTGGTAATCCTGGATGTATGCATCACTAAAATATAAAACTCTAACTATGTTGTTTATGTCGACATTAATAGGAATATGAATAATATAGAGTGTGGATGAATGTATGATAGGTTGGATGAACGAGGGGCTATAAACTCTAGATTCATTACTGGTGTGAATAACTTTATCCTCTTTGCATGTTCGCAACAAAATTGCATGAGTGGTAACAACATTAGATGTCCATGTAAAAAATGTCGTAACATTAAATACAAGGGTGTTGAAACGGTTAGATATCACCTTCTTCATGATGGATTTGTTAAGGACTATTTTGTTTGGAAACATCAAGGGGAAGCAGATCTGATAGGTGGGATTTCTTTCGGTAATGATTTGATCAATGGTGCTCAACTTGAATTTGGATATGATAATTCATATCGACAAATGATTTTGGATGCTGCTGGTCCCAACTTTAACCATGGTTACAACAATATTGAATCTGGACCATCTCATCTGTATGAACCTTCAATTGAGGAGGAATATGAAACTTCTACGGAGGAGGAGCCTAATTTAGAGTACCAAAAATTTTATGAATTGTTGCAAACTGCTGATGCAAAATTATATCCTGGTTCTTCCCTTTCTCAACTTACAGTAATCTCTCGAATATTAAATATTAAGATGGAAAATAATATGTCACAGAGGGGTTTTAACCAAATGATGCAATTGTTTAAAGAGTCTTTACCGGAAGATAACCTATTAGTTGATAGTTATTATTAGACTAAGAAGCTAGTGCGTAGCTTAGGTTTACCGGGTGAAAAGATTGATTATTGTGAATCGGGTTATATGTTGTATTGGGAAGACCATGAACATCTTACCTCTTGTAAATTTTGTGGCAAAGAGAGGTATAAGCGTTGAGTTGGCTCTCGTAAGAGGAAATTGGTTCCTTACAAAAGGATGTATTAGTTTCCTTTGATTCCTAGATTGAAGAGATTATAGGCATCCCATACTACAGCAGCTGACATGACATGGCATCATGAACATATAAAAGAAGATAGAGTAATGCATCATCCATCAGACTCTGAAGCTTGGAAGAACTTCATTGAAAGTCATTCTTTTTTTGCCGATGAACTAAGAAATGTTAGGTTGGGGTTATGTACTGATGGTTTCCAACTATTCAGTCAGTCTGAGAGAAAATATTCGTCATGGCCAGTAATTGTCACTCCATACAATTTACCTCCAGGGATGTGCATGAAAGAGACTTATATGTTAATCCCAAACATAAAATTGATGTTTATCTGTAGCCTCTAATAAAGGAATTGACGTTGTTGTGGGAGACAGGTGTAGAAGCATTTGATATTTCCAAAAAACAAAATTTTCAATTAAGGGTAGCTTTGATGTGGACAATCAGTGACTTTCTAGCATATTCTATGCTATCAGGATGGAGTATGCAGGTAAGTTTGCTTGTCCTTATTGTATGGAGGAAACACAATCCTTTGGATTACAACGTGGTCGGAAAACATCATGGTTTGACTATCACAGAATGTTCCTTAACCAATATTATCCATTTTGGAGAGATCGTAAAAATTTTCTTAAAGGTCGAACTGTCAAAAGATCACCACCACCCTACAGAACCGGAGAAGAGATATTGAATCAAATTTGTGATTTGGGGATAAGAAAAGTAACAGATTTAGATGCAGAAGAAGTTAATCAACGAATATGTAGTTCTTGTGGATGGAAAAAGCGAAGTATCTTTTGGGATTTACCTTATTGGAGTTCTTACATGATTTGACATAACCTCGATGTTATTCATATTGAGAAAAACTTCTTTGATAATGTATTTAATACGGTCCTCAATATTGATAAGAAAATCAAAGACAATCCACAAGCTCGTCTAGATATGGTCAATTACTATGATCGACCTCAATTGGCCAAGGATGCTTCTGGAAAATATCCCAAAGTTGTATATACAATAGACAAGGAAGCAAGCACAATCTTGTTTAATTGGGTGAAAGGCTTAAAATTTCTAGATGGGTATGTTTCAAATTTGGGTAGATGCCCAGACACATCTGCGAAAAGGTTATTTGGCATGAAGAGTCATGATTGTCATGTGTTCATGCAACGACTGATGCCTATTGCTTTTTGTGAACTACTTCCAAATAATGTATGACAGGCACTTACAGAATTGAGCTTATTCTTTAAAGATCTTACATCGACTACTCTCCGAGTGGATGAAATGGAGAGATTACAGGGACATATTCCACAAATCTTGTGCAAGTTAGAACGTATTTTTCCTCCTGGGTTCTTTGACTCAATGGAACATCTGCCTGTGCACCTTCCATATGAAGCAAAGATTGTTGGACCTGTACAATATCGATGGATGTATCCTTTTAAAAGGTAATGTAAAAATTCAAGTTTAACTTGTGATAATAATGTTGTTATTTACTTTTCAAATATGATGGTTTATCCATTTTTCTATTTAGGTATCTTGAAAGTCTTAAAAGAATGATTGGGAATAAAGCAAGTGTTGAGGGTTCTATATGTGAAGCTTACTTGATGACAGAGTCAACACTATTGTTTTCTTATTATTTTGAACCATATGTCATGACACGCAATCATAATATGGATCGAAATGATGGTGGTGGTATTGTGGAAGAAGTTGAAGGAAATTTATCAATAGTCACCCATCCCGAACGATTATGAGGAGAATAAAAAAAGAGGAATCTAACTATTCAGGAAATCAACGCTGCCCAAACTTACATTTTGCTAAATTGTGAAGAGGTTGAGTCATATGTGAGGTAACAAAGTTAGTTGTATCAACTTAATTTTATAAGCATATTCATAAATCATGACTTGAAATTGAAATCTTTTTTCTTTAAATGAAGTATGTTTGTGCAACGTTTGCAAGAAGAATTTCCAAATGTCTCCCAAGATCAAATAAATGAGAGCCTTGAAGCAAATTTCTCTATATGGTTCAAGCAATATGTAAAGCTTCAAAAATTAAGATCTTTTATACAATTATGCACTTAAATTAACTTATGAAATTGAACTAAATTTTATAATCTTCTAAATAGGTTCGGCTCAATCATATTGAGAATGAATTCCTATGTAGTCTTGCTCGTGGATCATTGATAGGCGCTACATCTCATTCGGTGTATTTTGTTAATGGATACAAGTTTCATACGAATTTTCATGGTAGCGCAAGATCAACAATGAACAGTGAAGTTTGTATTTCAGATCCAACTTTTGGTGATTTTTACGGGCGGATAAAAGAGATTATAGAAGTGGAATACCGCAAATCACCTTTAAAGCGAACTATACTATTCAAATATGAATGGTTTGACTCAACTATGGATGTTGGTGTTAAAAAGCATAATCAGTATAAATTATTGAGATATAATATACTTTTTCAAAAAAAATATCTAACGATATAATTTGTAGACTATTTTTTACTTTTATATTTTTAATAATTCTTAACCTATTCTTCTAGAAAATATAAAGTACTTAAAAATAACTCATTAAATAAGAGGATAACTATAAAAAAAGTTCCAATGAACTTTGAAAAAAAATAGTTATTTTAAACACTAAAGAATATTAGTACGTGAATAATTCAATTATTTTGAGAGGGGAGTAGCAATTTAGCCTCCCATGTGGAATGACTCCACGTCCACGGTGCTCTCGGTCCCACTTCTATATTAGTACTAGAGATGCATGGCCCGTGTCAGCACGGATCCAACACTATAGACATCTTTTAGCACCAATATTCGATATTGATGAGATACAAACATAAATGTACATTGATTTAAAATGATAATTTTTTAAATAATAACTATTTGACGGTACTCGTTAAGGAGTGAATTTTTATAAGATAGTTTTTTTTCACATGATAAAAAAGTGTGATATGTCGTGTAGTCGGGTTATTTTAATTGTTTGATGATATGATTGAGACCTGTTACAAAATATAGAAAAGATGTAAAACTAATATTCATAGGACTATTTCATATAAAAACTGGAACAAAAGATACTTCAATTAACAATAAAGTCTTGGATCATATTCTCAAAGATGATTATGGTTGAAGCAGCTGCAACAAACATGTCATAAACGCATATTTTTCTTGTTTTAATTAAATACTATTAATTTTCTAATACATAAATAACTTATAATAATTAATTAGGGGTGATATAGTAAAATCACGGCGCAACTCTTGAAGCAGCCATGTCGAAACCAATGTTTTAATTAAATATTATGAATTTTTTAATACATAAATGACTTATAATAATTAATTAGAGGTGATACAGTTAAATCACGGTTGAAGGAAGTCAACTTAATTTAATACATAAGAGTTAATTTATCATTTTATGTCTATTTTATTTTTAAAAAAATATGATTAAATTCTTATCACTTAGATGACTCATAATAATTATTATAAGCGATATTTAACAAAATTATGGTTGAAGCAACTGCACCAGACATGTCATCTATTTTTTAAATTAAATATTATTAATTTTTTAATAAATAAATGACTTATAATGATTAATTAGGGATGATATAGTAAAATCACGGTTAAAGCAATTGAAACAAACGTCATAAATATCTATTTTTTAATTAAATATTTTTAATTCTAATATATAAATGACTTATAATAATTAATTAGGGATAATATAGTAAAAAAATTATTAATTCTAATATATAAATGACTTATAATTATTAATTTAGGGTAATATAGTAAATCACGGAGCAATTAGAGATAATATAGGCAGACATTTCATCTATTTTTTAATTAAATATTATTAATTTTTAATGCATAAATAACTTATAATAATTAATTAGGGATGATATAATAAAATCACGGTTAAAGCAGCTGAAACAAACATCATAAATATCTATTTTTTTAATTAAATAATATTAATTCTAATATATAAATGACTTATATAATAAATTAGGGGTAATATAATAAAAAATATTATTAATTCTAATATATAAATGACTTATAATAATTAATTAGGGGTAATATAGTAAATCACGGAGCAATTAGGAATAATATTGTAAATGACGAAACAACTGATTTTTTTAATTAAATATTATTAATTTTTTAATACATAAATGACTTATAATAATTAATCAGGGATGATATAGTAAAATCACGATTAAAGCAGCTGAAACAAACGTCATAAATATCTATTTTTTTAATTAAATACTATTAATTAATTATAATATATAAATGACTTATAATAATTAATTAGGGTAATATAGTAAAAAAATATTATTAATTCTAATATATAAATAAATTATAATAATTAATTAGGAGTGATATAATAAATCACGGAGCAATTAGGGGTAATATAGGCAGACATGCCATCTATTTTTTAATTAAATATTATTAATTTTTTAATACATAAATGACTTATAATAATTAATTAGGGGTGATATATTAAAATCAGGATTAAAGCAGCTGAAATAAATATTATAAATATTTTTTTAATTAAATATTATTAATTCTAATATATAAATGACTTATAATAATTTATTTAGAACAATTTAATAAAAAAATATTATTAATTCTAATATATAAATAAATTATAATAATTAATTAGGGATAATATAGTAAATCACAAAATAATTAGGAGTAGTATAGTAATTGATGAAGCACGGGTCGAAACCAGTGCTTCTATTATATAGAAAGTATTCTTTTTATTAGTAAATAAAATAAAATAATTGATGAAATATTTTATTTTATACGAAGAATAAATAGAACCATAAATGTATTGATAAATATAAACTTAACAAATTGTGAGAAAATCGATCTAATTAAATACTCTACTTAAACTTGAAATTTACATTTACCCTTACCAATAATCAATAAACTCTTCTTTTTGTTCTTATCTCATCACTATCACAAAAAAAAATAAAAGAATATTTTCCTCGAAAACTTGTCAAAGGGGCAACCAAAAAATAAAGAATAGTACTTAGTACTTATACAAAGTCATCTTCCTTTATTCTTACTACAAAGATTTCCCCAAAAAATGTCCTTTTTCCAAGTCCATTAAAATTCCCAAAACCCTAAAACTCTCTCTTAACCCTTCAATTTAATCTCCAATTTCTCCATCAATTTCTCTTCTTTTTTTTTTTCGATTAAGTCTCTATGTGTTAAGTATCTAAGTTGTAAATAATAATTATAATTTTTGTGTGTGTTTATGGCATCGAAATCGTTAGCACCAGGGTTTAGATTTCACCCGACGGATGAAGAATTGGTTCGATATTATTTACGTAGGAAAATTCATGGAAGACCTTTTAAATCTGATCCTATTTCTGAGATTGATATTTACAAAGTTGAACCATGGGATCTTCCTGGTTAGTTCCTTTATTTGATTATTTTTTTTTTTGTATAGATCTATGTAATTTGACATTATATGTTGTAAATTTATTTGGTTTATTGATAATACTATTGTAAATTGTTAGAATTATAAGGTCTTTTTTATTATGTGCGAGCTTTGGTGGACAGAGCTACTTGGTATCTGTGTTGTGTTGGTGTGAGAGATAGCAGGTAATTTTTGTACCATGACTATGAATAAGGAGAATTTTGTGAGTTATAATGGTGAGGTTTTTCATATGTTTGAGCTTTGGTGGATAAAGTTACTCGGTATGGGTATGTGTGTTGTGCTGGTGTGAGGTAGCAGGTATTTTAGTACCATAACTATGAAAAAGAATGGAGATTTTGTAAGTTGTTAGAATGATGAGGTTTTTTTTATGTGTTTGAGCTTTGGCGGATAGAGTTACTTGGTATGTGTGCTCTATTGGTGGGAGGTAGCAGGTATTTTTGTAGCATGACTATGAAAAAGGAGAATTTTGTAAGTTGTTAGAATGGTGAGGTTTTTCATATGTTTGAGCTTTGGTGGATAGAGTTACTTGGTATGTGTGCTGTGCTAGTGTGAGGTTTTGGTACCATGACTATGAAAAAGAATGGAGAATTTTGTAAGTTGTTAGAATGATGAGGTTATTCATACGTTTGAGCCTTGGTGGACGGATAAAGTTACTCGGGACCTATGTTGTGTTGGTGGGAGGTAATTTGTAGTTTGTCGAGTGAGGTGGGTTGTACACCATGGCTATGAAAAAGAGAATTTTGTAAGTTGTTAGAATGATGAGGGGTTTCATATGTTTGAGCCTTGGTGGATAGAGTTACTTAGTATGTGTGTTGTGCTGGTGTGAGGTAGCATGTATCGTGTGTAATTTGTCGAGTATGGTGGCCTGTACACCAAACAACAACATACATATCCAGAGTAATCCACAAGTAGGGTCTGGGGAGCGTGGATTGTATGCAGCATTACCTTGCCCCTGGCTCAAACAAAGGTCCTGGGAATGGCCCCTACATGATGGCTATTAAAAAGAAAGGATTTTGTAACTTAATTATAATCTTTTCACTTTCCTGATAAGAAAAGAATTATCATAGTTCTTTTATGTTGCCTCAATGGAAGTACTAAAACTGAAGTTTAAAGCTTGTTTCTATTTAGTAAAAATTGCATTGGTTGAGTTGATTGTCAGATGCTTGTGAGTTATATTGTAAACTTCCTGTAATATTATGGTTCCTTAGGCATGTCAAGGCTGAAAACAAGAGATTTGGAGTGGTACTTCTTTAGTGTTCTTGATAAGAAGTACGGTAATGGAGCAAGGACCAACCGGGCGACAGAAAAAGGCTACTGGAAGACAACCGGAAAGGATAGGGCTGTCCATCGTGATAAGTCTCACGTTGTGGGGATGAAAAAGACTCTAGTTTATCACAGTGGCCGTGCTCCAAGGGGTCAGAGGACTAATTGGGTGATGCATGAGTACAGACTGATTGATGAGGAGTTAAAAAGAGTTGGAATTCCTCAGGTGTGGGTTCTAATTTTCTTTTGCATTTTTATTTTGTATTTTAATTAAGGGTGTTCGTATATAATCAGGTCTTCGGAAAATAGTGACTTTGTTTCAAATTGTGTATAATTATAAGCATCTCACGTCCTTATCCAGTTCCCTCAGTGCTGCTTCCGGAGGGAAATAGAAAATGCTGAAGGTAAGTAGTCCAATGGACACAGTGAATGCAAATTTTCTTTCTAATCCCTTGCCCTTGTTTGTGAGTGGTTGCGGGGTTGTGTTTTCCCCTTTTTGGGCCGCATTTCCTGTTGATTTTATTTGCCTACATAGTTTCATTACCTTTTCTTATTTCTTCTCTTTTTTATGGGCGAAAGGATGCATTCGTTCTATGTAGAGTCTTCCAGAAGAGTGGTGCAGGGCCAAAGAATGGGGAACAGTATGGGGCACCTTTTATTGATGAGGAATGGGAGGAAGATGAGTTACAACTGCTTCCGAAGGATGAGGCTGCTGAGGAATTTGTATTTGGTGATGATATTTATTTAGATGCAAATGAACTTGACCAGGTATTTATATAGGATGAATATGTTATCTTTTCCTTTGTTTACTGCATGTCTAGGTGATGCCGAAAGCCTGTTCACTTTCTCTCTCCCCACTCTTTCTGGCTTTCTCAAGAACTGCATAAACTGTTCTAGATTGACATCTTACATAGTCTGCATAAATCATAAGTATCAGAACATGATAGAAGCTGATTCGACTTTCACTTTGCTCTATCTCTATATGTTAGTAGTGGCTTGTAGTTTGTCATCAAGACATAAAGAGTAATCACTCTTAAGAAGTTAGCATGCTGCTGCAACCGACAGGCGACTGTTTCTCTAAAAATATTCCAGCCATTCTCTATCGGAAACAGCCTTTCTACCTCATTAGAGGTAGAGGTATGGACTGCGTACATCTTACCCCCCCCAGACCCCACTAGGTGGGAATACATTGGGTTTGTTGTTGTTGTTGTTGTTGTCTTATTTGTCAAGGCTTACGGTCCTCCTTTGAAACTTAATCCTGGTGAAATTTTGTAGAATCCTACAAGAAGGTTTAACCTATATGTTCTGATTTCTGGTAATTCTTCTCTTGCATGCAGATTCTTGGAACTGGCACTGCTGTGGCTGCTCTTCCTTTGGACTATTCTTATGGTGAAAATGGAAGTACGGAGGAGACAAATGGCTCCTCTGATGCGCAAAACTGGCTGCAGCAACCTGACGAGCTTAAACCAATTGATCTTGCTGTTCCAAAGAATTTTGGTGCTGATCAAGTTAATCATGAATATATTGGTGAATCAAGCCAGAACATGAACTCTGAAGATGGGGATTACTTGCTTAATGAACCAATTGAAAATGTGTCTAAAGACCTCCAATTTAATGGTGAAGCATTCCTCGAAGCTAATGATCTTTCAAATCCTGTTGAGGTTGACAGCTCTGGTTATGACATGCTCAAGGAATACCTTACTTACTTTGACGCAAATGACGACTTCCAGAATATGAGTTTTGATCCTTCAGTTTTGTTTGGAAATGATGATCAAATTTCTGATCAAGCACTGCTGGCTGAGAAGGTAACGTTATTTTCAGGCTTCACTCTCTCTTTGCCTGGCTGAGGCTTACATATTATGTTTTCTGTTGTGTGGCAGAATATTGGCGAGGTAACTCAGCAACTTAATACACCCAATGAAGGGCTTGGTGAGGATAAGAATGGTTTTGCATCTGCATCCTCTAAACTGGCACCAACTAAATTTGGATCAGGTAATGATGCAACTATTTTGACTCATTACAAATGGATATTTGCTATTTTGCCTTGTGTCAGTATTAGTCTCAACTTTTCTGGTTATCGGGCTTCTTTCCCCTTAATATAATTGTTATTTGCTTTTCAATATTGCAGATTATCAGTATCCATATATGAAGCGGGCAAGCCAGATGCTGGGCAATATTCAGGCTCCTCCAGCATTTGCTTCAGAGTTCCCTACTGAAGATGCAACTCTCCGTTTGAACTCATTGGCTTGGTCAGCTAGTTCGGTGCAGCTCACTGCTGGTTTACACATGTCTGCTGGTGGCAATGGGACAGGATGGCCATTGGGCAAGCACGGGGATTACAACATTATCCTATCTTTTGGCCTGTTACGGGGTGGTAGTGACGACTCTGGTAGCATTCATCCAGGAAAGACAACTTCGACGGTTTCCAGAGGCTGGTTCTATTATCTATTTTTTTCGTTCCTAATGCTCTCGATTAGCTTTAGAATTGGAACCATAATCTGTTCCAGTTAAGGTTTTGGCACTACAGGAGACTTGATCATACCAAAGCTCGAGGTAGATGTTATCATACTAATACTATGGTCTGTTATTGTATCTCAATTAGGACTTGATACTGCATAGTAGTAGAACTTCCCCCTCTTTTTTTTGTTCTTCCCTTTTATGGCGTTTTTTTTGGGTGGTACTTTATAGAATGTACCGTGTTGCAGTCTACTGATTGGATCATAATAAGATTCCAGCTCTGAAGCTTTGAACATGCTATTTTTAACTGTTTTTTAGGTTTAATTTGGAGGCATGAAGGGAACAGGTTTACTTCGTTCTATCCTACTGTCTCCAAACCCGACCTGTGGGTTACACCCGCTATTTGTGTTGGACTAAGTTGAAATCATCGAGTAATTCAACTTTGTGTCCAGCACCATATTTCTTGTCCTATTCTTCTGTAAATAGCCAATGATCCTGTAATATTTGATTGTACATATGACTAACAACTCTTTTGGTGAAAAACTACTACTCTGGTCACTGTGTAGTTGCCTACTAACATGGTAATACTGATGTTACTTCAAATGAACTTAATAGTAGTTCATAGAGCAACCTGTTCATTCTCAGAGAATGCACATAACTTGTAATCATGGAATTGACTTGATCCGAACATTTATTACTTGTAGCACTAACCAAATTTATTGTAATGTATCATCGACAATAGGAGGACTTGAATAGTGTCTCATTTATTGTTCCCCTTTTCGACCAAACCAAATTTATCGGTAGACTGATACCAATGGTGCATACATTACAAACAGCACTCTCATCGCTAACACTTAAAAAATCTTTTTATCTATGCAAGCTCTTAAACATTATCTGTTGTAAGCCATTTCTGCAAAATGGTTTGATTAAGGTGATTTCACATTTCTCCAGGAAGCATCGTATCCCCTGGCAGATCACAGACAGCGATACCCTAAAAAAAGACCCAAAAAAATAGACTTAGTTCATCCCAAGAGAAAGAACAACACAAAAGCTTTCAAGAGTTTTTCATGGCTGTTTAATACTCACCTCTCCAGTAAGGTGGGCTACACATCTTTTCTCCGCGAGCAACTCATCTTCTGACTGCAAAATTTTAGTCACGTAATTATATTATGTCTCAATATGCCCTTTCAATCATGTTTAATTGTGTAACTATCTCATCTAAACGTTTAAACAGTTGGACAATTTCAATTATTCTAGTACCTTCTTTATTCGGCTTCGGAGGTAGTCATCAAATATTACTTCTTTTACTAGTTCATAGTCACCATCTCCCTGTAAATGATAAGTTTCTTAGAGCTTATGATAGTATATGCTTAATATTTGATCAGATTAAATAGGAATTGGGGGAGAAAAAGAATTACTTTGGATCTACAAGGCATGCTGAAAACTATATCCTCTGCTATCCCATAAGGATTTCCATTTGTATATACCTACACATATTGTAGAAAAATTATAACAAGAAACTCCCAAATGTGAAATGACTAACATATAGTAGCAGATGATAGAAAACCAGAAGAATCGTGTACTATATATGGCATAAAGATTTTCGAACTATAGCACGATGTATATCAGGCAGCTCGGTACACTAAGCTACCGCTATGTGTGTACAGATCAATTCTTATCAGGTTTCATGTTAATAAGATTATCTGAACAAAAGCTTGGCCTTTTGCTCAGGTAATCTTGCCTACACTATAAGATTTATAGCCCTCCATTGAGAATTGAAAGATGATTTAAAGGTCCTCATCCAACATCTAGCGACTGTTAGATAAGCTGAAAGATACTCTAAATATAGTGTGATACTGGGTAAACCGGAGATTTTATTGTGTGCCACCGAGGATTTATGGTTACCAAAGCCTACAAACATTTTCGGTAAGGGCAGTAAACCGGCCTGTAAAAGGGTAAAGGCAGTAAGACAGCCCATACCATGTCACTCCACCACCTCCATACTTTTCTTGTTACACCAGTGGCTCTGATACCAGGTTGTTGGACTAACCAACCGTAAGTCACTGAAACAGTGTGAGTACCCTTAAACTTTATACATAACTTCTTTTTTACTACCACGTTCCAATGTAGAACGTTGTTTTCACATTCAACATTGACTTGCAATACAAAATACTTATGCTATGAATAATGCAAAGTTCTATCATCAACAACATACCTAGTGTGATTCCACAAGTGGGGTCTTGGGAGGGTAGGATATACGTAGACCTTACTCTACCTTTGTGGGGGTAGAGATGTTTCAGATAGACGTTCGACTCAAAAAAGTGCAACCAACGCAGAATACAAAGGAAAATAACGACAACAAAATAACAAGATAAAAGAAATTGAAGCAATAAAAATGAAGAATAAGATACTAAGCAAATAAAACAACTAAATATGGGGAAGATGACCCTAATTTCCTGCTTCTCCCTCGTAAGTGTATTACATCACGGGGCAAACTACTATCCTTCTATCCTAATCCTCGACCTCAAACATTCCTATCTAGGGTCATGTTTTCAGGAAGCTGAAGTAACTAATAGAACTTACTCCAGTAGAAAACCAATCTCCTTCAGGTGTAGGAGTGACAAGAGACCTTATTGCGTCAACAATCGACACAGCAGTTGATGCTGCTGAAGATCTTCCCCATTTCTGAATAAGTACACCACCTCTCTGCAAAATTAACTTAATCATTAGAGACTTTTTCACAAAAAAAAAAAAAAAGAACAGATGAAATGTGTTAATGTACAACATTGAAATTGATATTTTTTTACCTTTTGGACTTTTTCAGTGAACTCTTCCTCTAACCATTTAGTGTCCTTAATCACCTCTTTGACTGACAATCCATTAATTTTAGCATTTAAAAAGTCTGGAACCTGATAGCAAATAGATTAACCATGATGTTAGTAATGTAAAGATATGGTATTTGGGCATAATTCAGCCCCAAAAGGTAGCTCATGAGGGGACGATTGCCCAAGTCCATATAAGTTCCCCAATCGATATAGAACTCTAACCCACTCTTACACCCCCTTCACGTCCGGACCCAATTGAAGTATGGACCGGGAGTCCTAACCGGGATGGACGTGACTCAGATACCATGTAAAGATATGATACTGGGGCTAACTCAACCTCAAAAACTAGCTTATAAGAGGATAATTGCCCATGTCATATAAATAGAACACCGAATCATTCCACAACCGATGTGAGACATCATGAAGTGAAATAGCTTTGAAGAAATTAAATATTGATCATGAAACATAATTACCTGAGTAGTAGAGTGATTGCCCCAAATGGTAACGTTCGATACTTTGTCATAAAAGACTCCTGCTTTTAGAGCTAGCTGCACAAACCATGATATGTTGTGTTTACTTTTTTTTGTTCATCATGAAAAGACGGGGTTTTCCCTCATGGTCGCTCAACTTTATCTACTATATCCATGTTGTTCGAACTCTCTAAAAATATCTATTCTTGAAGGATCCAAGATGGGCGCAACAACATTTTTGGAGAGTCCGAGCAACATAGACTACCATTAGCAATAAAGTCACGATCTTTTTGTCACATTAAAGTAACTGAACTTTTCTCACAGACCTTCCCTTATTTGCGTGAACATGAGATGCTTTGTGCAGCGGGCTGCCCTTTATTATTTTTGTTTTATTAAAGTAACTGAACTTTACCTACAATAACAATATAGTCATAACTTTACCTACTATAGCAATAAGTTGGCTTGATTAACAGGTTTTGCCATTGTAGTAAGTAAATTTGGTGAATTTACTGTTACCATTGATAAAGTTCAGTTACTTCAGTCTGAGAAAGAATAGTTCTGTGATATTTACTGTAATAGTGGGTACAATTTAGTGATTTTTTCTCAGATACTTTCAAAGTAGTATTGTGACTTTATTATTATGTTAGCTAAAGTTCAGCGAACATACGTGAAATGAATCATGGAAAGAGTAAATGCAAATACTTGAATGTTTTGAGTGGTATAATACCTGGCATTTTGCTCTATTTTCATCTAACCTAGTCAAGGCATGGAAGTTCTTTGCTGGTATATTTGGAGCATTTTTCAAACAAATCAATGCACTACAAAAGGAACAGAAAAAGATACATTAGCAAATTAACAGAATAAAAACAGAAAAATAGAGAGTTGAAATTGAGTGAGACAGTTCATTACTTGGTATTACAAGGGTTGCCCACTACTATCACTTTGACATTGGGCGATGCAACGGCATTGAGCGCTTTCCCCTGCAATCATTTGAAAAACAACGCAAAATAGGGCTCAAAATTTTATCGTTTTGTCTCTCAAAAGCTGTAAAACTTGAGAGAAATGACGAAAATTGGTCCTTTATGTCTAGGGATTGATCTTAAATATTCCTTTTAATATACCTGTACCGTGTACACATTTTTTGTCCTTTATACTTACCGAAATTGATCAATTTTGGTCTTTATTATATTTAGAGGCACATGATGGTAGCCATATTTCACAAAATTGACCTTGTGAGAAGTACGTGAGTTGTTTGAACTGAAGAAACCATCAAAATAGACGTTTTCTTATTCGCACCTTAGGAAAAACGAGACCAGCAGTAGAAATAAACTAGATCAGAAAAGGAAGCACTGGAAAAAGATCATCTTGATGTTTATTTTTTCAGTTTAAATGGCTCATGTGCTTCTCAAGAGCTAGTTCAAAGAAGAAAAAACTATCACCACGTGGTTTAAACATTACGGAGAGCAAAAAGTTTAGTTTTTTTCAAACATAAATGAAAAAACTGTTCATATGTATATTTAAAGAACTGTCTAGACCAACCAACCCCTATAATGCCATACATAATAGACTGTTTTTTCATTTTCTCGCAAAATTTTATATGTAGGAGAACAACAACAAGAAGAGAAACCTGTGCAGCGTAGATTTGACCATTTATATCCAATAAGCCAGCTCGTTCCATACCGGGGCCTCGAGGCTTTGCACCAATGAGAAGTGCCCATTCTGCATCCTGGAAAACCTCATAAGGATCTGTGCCTATATTCACCTCCCTAAGCAAAGGATACAAAGAATCTTCAAGTTCCATAGCAACTCCTGCATAGTGATAAAAGAAGGATGAAATATGATGGCAATATGAATATAAGTGAACAAAACCTATGTTGCTCGGATACTCCAAAAATATATCGTACCCGTGTTGGATCCCCCAAAAACGGTTCTACTTTTGGAGGATCATACACGCACCTGTGAACCATTTTAAAGAGTCTGAGCTAACATAGCTAAAGACGTACCTTCGAGTGCTTGAAGTGAGCGTTCAGACCCCAATAGCCTTAATGCAATAGGTTGATCTGGCCCAAAAACCTCACCAGATGCAATCTGAGAAATCAAACAGATTATGTAATTCTAAGTTTCAACTTTGATGAAGGGAACCAAATTTTCACTAAGGGGATTCAAAATACAAAGTAGTAAACATACGAAGAAGCCAAGGTGGTTCAATATCTACTATATATACGTAAAAAATAATTTTGACCGCATATACATAGTGTAATTTTCCGACTCAGATACCCTAGCTCCACCCCTGATGATGAATTGCTAAAATGAACAAGCAAAATAATGCTTGATAACATTGTTCAAATGATTGACTCTGATCCAGTGTCATTCTTGTTAAACCATCGGCGAGATCAACGACATACTTTGGTCATTTTAAAGATTTTAGTGCAGCATTTTCACCAAGGTATTCACACCAAAGAAGAGATCTAGCAGAAAGATGTTGCTCGGACTCTTCAAAAACATCATTGAGTGTGTGTCGGATCCTTCAAAAGTAGTGCATTTTTGGAGGATCCGACATTGGTGCGGCAACATTTTTGGAAAGTCCGAGCAACTTAGGCAGAAACAGTGTCTATAAAAGGACAACAGGTTCAGAGGGCATAATAAACGTAGTTCTTCAAGATAGGGATCAAATAGAGTGCCAACATTTTGACAGAAAAATTGTGCATGGATTTCTTTTGTCGAAATTTAAGAAGATCCAAGAGCTTCTTACTTTGAAAAGAAGATGATTGGCAATCATCCCCGCAGCACCCGAGACAGCAACACTTATCATTTTCTTCCACGAACCCGTCTCTTCTTCCTGATAATTGAAAAAAGTAAAGAGATTATGCTTGAGAAAGAACACTTGCATAAAAGCCAAAGCATAGATACCACAACCTAACTGTTCAGTTATAACTCCGTGCGTGATATATCATTTGCACATTCCAAAACAATTGGCTTCGGTTTAGTTTCACTATAATTCATTATTGATCAACAACCATATACTATATCTTGAATCCCCTCGATATTGTGTATACATACTTCTTAATATTTTGACTCCTCTTAGTAAAAATACTGGCTCCACCACTGTGACGATGATAGTTTATGCAATAAGAACATCACTTAGAACAAGAAAAGGACACAAATGTATACATCATGGTTGTCATAAGCCAAAGTTCACCTGTATTCTACTTATACCACATGAATTTCAAACACCATTGAGCCATATGCTCACTAAGTGATCTATAAAATAATATCACTCTACTATTGCTTGAAACATTTTGGATGTTTTTTCAACAAGTCCACAAGAGGGAGTTAAAACATGTTGATACAATGTTAATAAGATCTATTATATTTTGGAGGATCCGATAAGGGTGTAACAACATTTTATTGAGAGTTGGAGCAACGTAAATCTGAACATGCTGGAGCATGTTCCTTGCATCATTTTTCTCGTTACTGATCTTACTTTCTATATAGCATTATTGTTAGTTTCCGTCAAAGAATTATACCACAAAGCCAACTATGCCTCAGCTTCAAACAAGTTGGGTCAGTTAGAGGTGGCAAAATTTGCCTAAGAAAACATAAACCTGCCCATTCGTTAGCTCATCCCATCAAAATTTGGAAACGGATATATAGCCCAAATTGACTAATGAAAAATCTTGTCAAAATAATTTCAAAAAGACATTATTTTTATTTGATATGTTACATAGAATCATAATAAAGGAAAAACATAGATTCATTAGGTATAAAATTTATTAAAAACAAAACAAAAAGCAATTTAAACTTAGTAAGAATTGGGCAGGTTGGGTTATGATCTGAATTTTAGCCCATTTCAGTCCAAGTAACTTTTGGACGGGTGAATAATCCAGCCATTTACTAACTCAAACCATTTTGATGTTCCCATATTCAGCCCAGCTTGTCCATTTGACACCTCTAGGATCGGCTATATGCATGAATTATATTTCTCACTAACCGAGGGGCATAGCTACATTGCTACATTGACTCAAGGGTAGTCAACTGAACACTCTTCGTCAAAAAATTATATTGTGCATATAGAAAATAATATTGTGTATCTATGCAAGAACTTACAGCCTTGAGATCATAAGTGAGACAGAAAACTCCATAACACTCATTTTTCTTCTTTGGATCATCAGCCTGCACTACTGTTGGTGCTTGAGCTTCTCTGCAACATCAATCAAGGTGACCAAATCAGATCATAAAACACAATATGCAAAGCTAATTTTTACTACTGTTGTCTCAATTTATGTGGCGATTCGACTAGACACGAAGTTTAAGAAAGAAAAACAAGCAAATCATAGACTTTCATGTAGCTATAAATCATCCACTAAGGATAAAACGAGAAGCTCAAAGTTATTTAGAGATAAGCATCCAGTACCCCCAACTATGGCCAAAGTTATAAGACACCCTCCAACTTCACAAGGGTCCTATTACCCCCGAACTCAATTTTAGCGCATTTTTTCACCCTTTTGTGCTGATGTAACATCTTTATTACATAAAATGGGTCCCACATCAAACGTGTCACGCAGCTAAAAAGTCGAAAAAGTGTCACGACAACTAAAAAGGTTGACAAAAATATGTTAAAATTTAGTTCGGGGTAATAGGCCCCCGTGAAGTTAAAGTGTATTGTAGTAAATTTGATCATAGTTCAGGGGTACCGGATGCTTCTATCAAGTTATTTATTTCTAAAATTTTGTTGTCTCAGTTTTCTTTTTCGTCTATTAAAAAAAGAATTCTCCTCATTTTTCGACAATAATTCTAACTTTAAACCACACGATTAAAGAGTGTTTTAGTACATTAAACATATCTTTAATTCAAGTCTACAAATTCAAAATTCATATTTATTTTCTTCAACTTCGTATGAAATCAAAATTAGACAAAGAAATTAAAACAAAGGGAGTAGTATTCTTTGTTGCACAAACTAGAACAAAAAAGTATGACACATAAATTGAGACAGTATTCTTTGTTGCACAAACTAAAACAAAAAAGTATGACACATAAATTGAGACAGCACAAGTAAGACAAACAAATTAAAATAGAGAAAAATAATATTCTTTGCTACACAAACTAAAAAAAGAAAATTACTACACATAAATTGAGATAGTCAAAATCAGAGAAACAAATCGAAATAAAGGAGTAATATTCTTTGATGCACAAACTAACAAAAGGAAAGTACGTCACATAAATTGAGACAGAAGAAATAGCATAAACCCAGAAAGTAACAACAACATACTTAGAAGTAACAGAGCAACATATTTGAGAAGAATAATTCGTTCTTGGTAAAGATCTAACGCTTAATCGACGCTGATGAGATATCTGAGTTGACACATAAGAAAGTTGTGATGAATACAAGCTAGTCCTTTTATTCAATGAAGAAGAAGGAATAAACTCTGCTACTGCCATTGCAGTAGAGAGAGAAAAAAAACACAACTAGTTGAAGTGATAAAGTAGTGTAAAAAATACAAGTTTAGTGAGGTAAAAGTGTGAGATTTTTTATTTTTTATTTTGAGGGAAAGAGTTTGAAGGTAAACAGAAGAAGAAGTAGCAGACGGGAAATATAATGGGAGTATGTGGTTTTGGAGGGACAAGTAGTTTGGATCAAAGTGTTGATTTTGAAATATAGGTATAAGGTTTGAGGGTATGACACTTGTCAACTAATATCCTTATCCCTTTGCTTTGGATTTATATGTTAATCTCTCCCTGTTAATTTATGTGAAGTAGTTTGATTCAGAATAGAGTTTGAGAAAAAAAAAAAATAAGGACTAATTTGATCATAAATTTTCAAGTAGTATTTGAGAAAAAATTTGATAAATAATGTTTAATCATATAATTTATCATTATTTAATAAATATTTTTGATAAATAATTCAAAATTACAAATACTAAAAAATACTAATATTTGAGCCAAATTTCAATTTTTGTGATTTTTTTAAAGGTAAAAATATATATTTCTCAAATACTATGACCAAACACATGATAAAATTTCACCTAAATTTTCACCCAAAAATCATTTGTCAAAAATACTTGGGAATATATAACCAAACACTAGTTAAGTCTCTGTGATGTTATAGGGTCGTTTGATATACAAGATAAAATGTGTCAGAATTAGGTCTAAAATGAATTTATACATTTGGTTGATGGTATTGTTAGTCACACACAATATAAGTTATATTTTAGATTTAGTTATGAAATATCTCTATCTTATTAGATTTACTTGGGATTATTTTATCCTATCTCTAATAAATTAATTTAGAAATCATAATTTTAAAACAATTTTATTGGTGCAACAGTACCAAATGATATGAGTCTCGAATATTAACGAATTTCCGATTTGAATTATTGAATTCTAAGTTTATTATTTATATATATAATAAATTTCTAACCATACATATTGGGTCCAAGTTATATTTACAAGATTCAGTGAATAATAACAATAATATATATACAGTAAAATTTCATAAGTGAAGTTTTGGAAGGGTAAAAAGACGTTATCACTATCTCAAGGAGGTAAAAATATAATTGATATATTTAACTTATTCCATTTTAATCCGTACAATTCAATCTATACAAATTCTAATTTATTAAGTCAATCTATTTGTCCATTTAATACCGCAATCCATCTCTGACCATGTACTTCTTGTGATAAGGTATATTTTTGTTGTAATAGTGCTATTTCTGATTTATTCTTTGTGTTTAAGATAATTTGAATGGAATGAATAGGAATTGGGAATTATTGTAGGAAAAAATATGACAACAAACTAAGGTTCTATGTATTTATCTAATAAAATAGTGATGGTTTGGTGTTTTATAGCAGAAATACGCAGATATACTTATTATTCGCATAAATATAATTAGACAAATATATTATATATGAGCTAGGATGCAATGTATTTTGCTATAAAAATATTTTATATATTCAGATACATTTATTATGCATGCAGATATAATTTATTTTACTATTATTATGTGTCCTAATATAGTACTATATTTCATTATGTTTTAAAACTAAAATGCTGCTACATTCATAATTAAGCAAAAATCTTTAGTAAATCTTATGCTATTTACAATTTTTTCTCATTATAACAAGGGTAAAATCAGTATTAAAAAGAGTGTTCATATTTTTTCTTTTTAAATTTAGGATGTCAAATGTTCATATTTTCATTAAAATGAAATGAAATTGAATTAAGTGAAGGACCACAAAGTGTTGTTCTATTTTTTTATTTTTTTTCTTTTGGGAAACAGGATTTGAAGGAGAAATGTCCTTAGGCTAGAAGATAAAAAGTTTTAATTTCGAATAAAATTGTGGATAAGACAGAAAGACAAAATTTTTAAAGGAATTTGAAAAATTGACATTGAACTAGAGCACACGATATATAGAATTTAATTAAAAGAAGATACTATGTGAGTAGTATAAAATTTCAAGTGGAAATATTAATTATTCTCTTGAATGTTAATGCATTGATAAAATGATCTTCTGAATTCTTGTATTATGTCGGTTTTTTAAATTGGACACTTTTACTTATATACTTATCATCTGGACCCTTGAATCCATTAAAAAAATAATATTTTAAATATTTTTTTAGTGAATGTAATACACTCTCCCACATCAGCTGCCATATCAGCTGCCACATGTGTCACATCATTTTTATATGTAATAAATAAATAAATAAACAAACAAATAAAACAACCCTTATCCCTTTTTCTCTTTCTTCCCCTTTTTCTTTCCTTTTCTAGTTCTTTCTCTTTATTTCTTCTTCTTTTTTCTTTTTCTTAATCTTCTTCCTCGCTCTTCTCATTCTTCTTTTTCTTTTTATCATCTTCATCTTCTTATTCTTCTTGTTCCACAAACAAAAAAAAAAAAAAAAAAAGTGAGGGTCAAAAAAATTTAAGAAAGATGTAAAGAAGGAGTTTTTAGAGATTTTTGTGATTTGAGTTATTTAAAAAACTTGAAATTCAATGTAAAGACTCAATTTTTGTACTCTTTTTAAACTTTTTGTGGTTTGAATAATTCGAGAAACTTGAAATTCAATATAAAAATATAATTTTGTGTTTTTTTTTAAATTTTTATGATTTGGATAATTCAACAAAGTTAAAAATTCTTAAATTGGGTGAATTTTGTGAATCGGTGTCTTTATAAATGGAGGTTTCTTTGCTTGGGAATTGGTGGGGCGGCGGGGGAGGGGAAGAGGCTGAGAAAATTGTGGGGGGAAGGGGGAGCAGCGGGGTAGAAGGCTAGGGTTGGGGGAATGGAGATGCTGGATGAGGACTGGCCTGGAGGGGATAGGGTACGTGGGGAGGGGCTGGAAGGGTGGGGGGACTTGGGGAAGGGGGTTTTTTATTTTTATTTTTTTAAATTTATTATTTTTAAAAATATTTTTAAGTTAAAAAATATGGAGGGAAAAAAAAGATCTTTTTGATTATTTTTTTTAATTTTAATATTATTTTTTAAAAAAATTATTTTTATATAAAATTGATCAAAAATTAATTCCCACTCGCACTACAGGCAAGTGACTACACTCTCCTTATCCTAGTAAGCCATTTAATGCCACATAGACAAAGTCAACGGTCAAAGAATTTAAAAAATTATTTTTTAGTGGGTTAAAGGATTCAAATAACAAATATGTAAGTAAAAGTGTGTAACTTACAAAACCGACATAGTACAAGGTTGGTCATTTTGCCTAATGCATTTAAGTGTTCTTGCCCATTTTATACAAATACTTATTGCTCACTTCCTACAATCTGGTTTGAACCTATGGATAAATTTTGCAGAATCAATAATCATAGCTGAATGGAATACGATAGAATTCCTCAGTATATGATCATTCAGAAAGTTCTACAGGATTAAAAGTATTTGCCTTATTTTCGAGAGTAATTTTAGTTATTTTTGTTAATTTCCTAATATTTGTTTGTTTTTCTGAGATGATAAAGCTCCTCGCTAGACGTAAATTTTTGGATCAACACCAAGCAGTATAGGGGTGCTGGAGTTCTTTTTCTGTTTGGCATTCCCCATATCAGAACTGAAAGTACATACCTGCCCCGGAAGGATTAGTAGAATTAGGCACTACGTGTCGAGAGGAGGAGAAGATAAGGACAACTTTCTTTCTCCTGTTCCACTCTTGCTCCAATCCCAATAGGATAAATGGAACTAGCACTTGCTATACGAGCTTCTAAGTTCTAACTATAGGCGCTGGAATTAGTCTGTCTGAGTATGTAAACTATGTGGTGGACATGGTGAAATGTTTTACCTTTCTGGAGGTTCACAAATAGTCGATTATAGAGCTACTATTTATAAAATAACCAACATTTATAATGTATGTAAAATTTAGCCATTTAATTTAAAATACAACATGCATTTCAATTGCGATTTTGAAGAAGTACTTCAAACTTTAGACCTCTGGTGTGAAGTTTGAAGTTGTCTACCCTAATTCAAACTCATATTGTGAAGTTTGTACTACAACAATTGAGCTTAAACTAATGAATGACATTTGCTTGTGGCGTCTTCTTGAGATCAATATTCTCTTAGTTACAATTATTTTATCTTAATTTTATTCTGTGTTTTTTTTTTAGACGTGAAAATTCTACTTGTCCCTTCTTTAGTATGATAAATGCTGATAATATCATTCTCTTACACTTCACAGTAAAATTCAAATTAAATCATATGTTTTGAATTGATAAAGGCTAAAAAATTTTTTGATTCACTTCGCAAGTTGACCTAAAGATTGATCATGGAAAAAAAAAAATCCAAAACATTGATGGATTGAAATTGAATGCATGATATGTTTGTGAGTTTTAAGCTTAATAGTGAACCTTACGATGTAAATGATATTTATATAATCGGATTTAGATAACCGATTAGGTGATTACAGATAAATCTTCAATAATGAATCTCTCGGGATGCTTATTAGACAATAGTACCGAGTAAAGTGAAACAAAGGGAGTAGTAACATGTAAATGGTTAGAATTCTTTCATTATTAATCAAAACTTCCATCTTGAATCCTATTTGACATTCAGAAGAGCGGTGTGTGGGAGCTATTGAACAACTTAAAAAGCTCGTATTTGCTTACGAAAAGTAGAATCCGAAGTTGAGGGTCCTATTGGGGGGCATCCAATAGGAATTGAACGGATTTGGGACGTGAGAATGGAAGATACTTTTGAAAATGAGCGCTACACTCCCTTAACTGGACGACTCAATAAAATTTAAATTAGTCAAACTAGTAAATCTGAGATACTATAGATATACTATAGATGGTTATTTAAACAAAAAAAACATGTACTACTCCGTACATGTATTCGTTAACATTGAGAAACCTTTATTTACTATTTAGTAAGAGTATTGTCACCGGAATTAAGTGCGGCGATTTTCTTTTATTGATCCAAATAAGGAATTAAAAACTTTACATTGAATCTTAATAAGAAAAGCAAGACATGTTAAATGCCATAAATAAATAATACATGTTAAATGTCATAATTAAGTGAAACAAGACATGTTAAATGCTTGGTCCCAAATAACATGATGTTATTATATGTAAATATTGTAGTTATACCGTGGATTCAGTCGAGGTGTACAAAAGGTGACACAAGAGATCATGATTATTAAGTTAAAAATAAAAAAAAATCCTCAAATTATTATTTGGTAATCATTTTTCCCAATTAAGAAAAATTTAAAAATAAAAAATATCAAATTATTATTTGGTAATCATTTTTCCCAATTAAGAAAAATTTAAAAATAAAAAATAAAAGCACCAACGCTAGAAGGAGGGCTTGAACCTCCGACCTTGTGGTTAACAGCCACACGCTCTAACCAACTGAGCTATTCCAGCTTCTTGTTACGTTGTCATTGAACTACATATTTAATGGTGGAATATTTTAAGTGAAATGATAATCCTTATTTTCATAACTTTAATTTTTTCTCAAGTAAAAAGTATGTACAAATAATAATTTGAACTTTCAAAATCTATTACTAGGAATCCTCGGCGAAAGCATTAACGCACTGAGTTTTTTTTTTTTTTTTTTAATTAAAAAAAATCTGCTACTATTAATTTTTTTTTTTTTTTTTTTTAAAATGTGATCAACTTCGACATCTAAGTATTGATTGTCCAAACGTCTAGCACTCAAAGAAGTGGCCTAGTGAAGAATAGAAGTTTTTCTCATTTGCGAAGCTATTCATGCTTTATTCATAATCGTTAGGATCATTTGGTTGAAAAATAGTTATTCCAGGATAATTAATTCTGGGATTAGTTATGCCAATTCCCACCCATATATATGGGGTAACTTATCTCATCACTATGGTGTAAATGATAAGATAAATAATTTCGGTATTAACTAATACCTCATACCAAACATGAAATAGAATAGTTCTTCATTTTATTTCGAAACTATTTATTCCCTATACCTCAGACCAAATTACCCCAAACAGTCAATTGTTCATCTCCCTCAATGGCTTTCAATAGTGTGACATGACAGAATAAAGAGAATAGGAGAAAAAAGAAATGGAGTGGGCGAAAGAGTCATGTGTTCTCAGATTCAATTCATGCGAAGCAAAAAATATTCGTTAATTTCTCCCATATGTCCTTATTTTAATGAATAAAGCTTCCTATTCTCTCGGCTGATAAAAGAAAATAAATATCTTATAAAATTAATCAAGATTCTATCTGCAGATTGACCCAAACATCAAAATAGAGTGCCATCAAAATAGACCCTAGAAACCATAAATTGAGGTTGAAATCACAAATTTTGTGAATTAAAAAAAACACCTTTTGTTAATTGTTGTGTGCTTGACAATTATAATAAAGAGTTGTAAAGATTCTTTTCTACACACATGTACCTAGGGGTGTTCACGGTTTGGTTTTTAACTAAATCAAACCGCGATTCAAATCAAACCGATTAAAAAAATCGATACTTGATTAGGTTTGGTTTGGTTTTGAATTTTAAAAAATCGATACTAATTTGGTTTGGTTTGGTTTTACTCTAAAATAACCGACAAGATAGGAACATCCCACAAATTCATGAGATATTCATAAATCTCGAATATGTCAAAGGGATCAAAACCCTCTCTTCTTGATATTCAAATAAATCAAGAAGATTAACAAATCCTCCGGAGATCAAATCCAAATATTCCTATGTTCGAGAAATAAATCACTAACGGCCCTCGAATTACAGAGAAATTCATATCCAAATCTTCCTACATTCGAGAAATACGCCACTAACGGCCCTCAAATTACGGAGAAATTCATATCCAAATCTTCCTACATTTGAGAAATACACTACTGACGGCCCTCGATCCTACATTCGAGAATACGCTACTGACGACCCTCAAATTAAGGAGAAAATCAAGAGAGAAGAATCAAGGGAGGAACAGATTTGTACCCACATTCTTGATCAATAAAATTCTTATTTCTTCATATTTTTGTTTGTGGTTGAAATTTATTTTTCATGAATTAAATTATGTTGCAAACAAATTGGCACACCCAGTGGAACCAAATATGCCCTTCATCTCTTCTCTCATAAATCAAATATACAAATCTGTAGCCGCAAGGATCGTAAAGATGAAAGTGATACTTCAAGACTCGTCTTTGAGTTTCATCAAGTCTACACTCCGACAAGCCTCAAAGTAGGAGACATTTATAGACATTGAAATTTTGTGGACTCTACAAAAAGAGTTCAATTTTGGTTAAATTTTTTGGAGGCTACTTTATCCTAAATCTAACTTGATGGCTACTCTACCTTAAATCCTAAATTACTCTTATATAAAAGGGGGCAAATATTCCTTTAAAGATGCATCTCCAAGATCCCAAATATCCCACAAATTCATGAGATATTCTCAAAGGGATCAAAACCCCCTCTTCTTGATAATCAAATAAATCAAGAAGATCGACAAATCCTCCGGAGATCAAATCCAAATATTTCTATGTTCGAGAAATACGCCACTAACGGCCCTCGAATTACGGAGAAATTCATATCCAAATCTTCCTACATTCGAGAAAAACGCTACTAAAGACCCTCGAATTATGGAGAAATTCATATCCAAATCTTCCTACATTCGAGAAATATGCTAGTGATGTCCCTCAATCCTACATTCGAGAAATACGCTACTGACGACCCTCGAATTAAGGAAAAAATAAAGAGAGAAAAATCAAGGGAGAAACAGATTTGTACCCATATTCTTAATCAATAAAATTCTTGTTTCTTCATATTTTTGTTTGTATTTAAAATTTATTTTCCATGAATTAAATTAGGAAAAAATGCATAAAGTATCAAACTTAAGCATGAAATTACAAAAAATAACAACAATTTTATTAAATTACATTTTGTAACATCCATAGCATTATTTTATGTGGTCCCTACTTTTTACCCACTTGAAGAAGTTACTGTCAGTTTCCCTATTTTCATGCCATTAGCCTTCTCTTTCATTATTTTGAAAGATTTTTTTCTGTTTTTTTCGCCCTAAACGATATCTTCCCGCTCCAATTTTTTTTCACTTTGCACGATTTTAGCATCATCAATAAAGATTATCTTTATCTATTTCAGGTAACTCTTAATTTAACTATTGCATGTTAGCATTTTTCTTGGGGTAAAATACTCTAATATATCTCTAAATCAGAATTTAAGGTTTTTGATTTTAATGGCGGAACAAACACCAAAATCACGAACATATAGTGGTATAAGTAATTCAAATTTGGTCTATGATTGTGGATCATCTTTTAGTCTTGGATTAACTCAAGAAGATGTAGTTAAAGTTGTTTCAAATTCTTTATAGTCGAAGAAATCTGAGAAACCGGAGGAAATTAGGTCAAAGTTTCGCAACGATCCGCTGAAGATGAAAAATTTTTTGAAAAAAAAACCGTTGAAGAAATCGCCTTCTCAGAAGGAAAAAAAATCAAAAAAATTCAGAAAAAAAGGAAAGTGAAAGAAATTGAAGGTTTGACTAAGGTTGATGAGGATGTTTAAATCTCTTTTGATGATGATTCTAAAGATGTTAGAGAGGAAGAGGTATTTTTTTATTCTAAATGTATTTTTGCCCTAAGTAAAGATGTTGTTAAAGTTGTAAGTTATATGTATTTTTTTTTGATGTAATTAATATGTATTTTGATGTTATGATGATATTTATTGATTAAATGATGATTTATGAAGATGATACATGTATTGATGAGGATGTTCAGATATCTGTTGGATATATGTATTTTTGGTATATATGATATGTATTTTTCAGTGTTGGTTTCAGTTTTGATACTATAAAAATACATATGCATGTTAGTTTAGGCTTAAATACCAGAACAGTCTATTGACTATATGTCTTTTTAGTATATTTGATATGTATTTTTCAGCGTTTGTTGCAGTTTTGATATGATAAAAATACATATGCCTGTTATATGTTTTTGATTTTTATTGGATGATTGATTTGTTGGCTTTCTGTGTCTCGAGGTCTATCGTAAACAACCTTTCTACTTCTTTAAAGGTAGAGGTATGGACTGCGTATATCTTACCCTCCCCAGACCCCACTATGTGGGAATACACTGGGTTTGTTGTTGTTGTTGTTGTTGATTGATTTGTTGGCTGCATGTTATATAATTCTTTTTATAGGTGATGCGGGATGAAATATTCATTGTCAGAAAACTTTCAAGATTTGCACCACACATGTGTTCTTACATTGACAAAGATATTTATGAAAGCATACACGCAATTTTAAATAAGGAACAGTTTAAAAACTTTTGTGAGAAAAATATTTTTGGTTATATTATGAAGAAGCAGCAATGTGTAGTGCAAGCACAATTATGCAGATGCGTTATGACGCTTGAGGTGAAGGGTAGTTCTTCTTCTGGGATTTTGATTTGTGCTAATGGGACCTTTCTTAATTTTACTCCCACGGAATTTGCCATCATAACTGGATTGAATTATGTGTCAAATAGGTATGACTTTATTTTTGACGAGGGTGTACCAAATAAGATGGTTGAGAAGTATTTCAATGGGGCAGAAATTATACAGAAAAGACAACTATTTCTAGCATTCACGGAGAGAGTATGAGGGGAGAACAATGATGTGGATGTTGAGAAATTTGCAATCCTGTACTTCCTGCATTCATTTGTCTTATCTAATGTTGAAACTGTGGTAATACCCCATCTTCATTTTGATTTGGTCGATAGTGGAAGATATAGGTATTTTTCATGGGGTTCTTTATCTTTTGAAGATTTGGCCACAAGTTTGAACAACCAGTTGAAAGCTGGTGGTCAATTTTATTTGATTCAGGGAATGCCACTGGCTATTCAAGTGTGGCTTTACGAGTATTGTTCAAATGTCCCACCAAAGATTGTATCGAAGGTTGATAATCCGATTCCCCGATTACTAAATTGGAAGACGATTGCATCTCGTCCACGCTTTGAGTTTTTAATGAATGCTATGTTTAATGACGATGACAAGGTTTGTTCTTAATAAATACATATGTATTAATATGTATTTTACAGTATATATATATATGTATTTTTATTTACAATTGTTTAACTGATTCTTTAACATTTATTATTTATCTATTATTCTAGGTTGTCTTTAAGAACATAGAGCCAACGAAAAAGGATCCACAGAAGGATGCAACACAACATAAATGTTCTGTTGATTCTAATGACGACTTCCAGGATCCACCACCAAGAAAGAGCAACGAACATTCAAAGAAGAAACAGAAGGTTGATTCCTCAACACCAGTAGTGAAGAAACCTTTAAGGAAAAAGCAAGTAGATAGTTTTGACGAGCATACCCAAACGAGGACACCAGCTCCTCGTGCTGCAAAGGCTGATGGAATGAAGACACTAATTTTTAAGTCAATTCCAACATGACAGATATCTTCTTTAAAAACGGCGAAAGGAAAGAAAACAGCTCGGGTTATTTTTCTTCAGGTACACTCAAAGCCAGATATTCATGTAGAGGAAGTAACTGTGTCAAAGCCTGAGAGTCATGTTGACAAACAAGCCTTTATTTCTAAGAAAGATTTTGATGCATTTTTGGCAAATATTTTATTTTTCATGAAAAAAATTTTGTATATAAATTTTTTATCAAAATAGGTTCGTCGCGAATTCAAAGGAATTCGTGGTCTAATGAAAAAAAAATTCAAAAAGTTGAAGAAAACATTTGCTCAAAGCAAGGTAAATTTTTTCTTTGAAAATCTTACTTGATTTGAATATATATACTTATTGGACTGCCTTATACAAATACTACACATTTTGTAAAATAACTCGTTATGTTATTGGACACAATTTTTTCAGGAACAGATTGAAGATATTGAAGCTGATAAAGCAACAAATGTTGATGAGGGAGGGTTAGAGCAATCTGGACAACATTTCAGTCCTGATGTTGTTCAATCTCCGAATAATATTTCTGATGGTACAAAGGTAAACATTAAAGTTCCAAATACATATTTATTTGTACTTTTGAATTTTATATTCAAAATATAGCTGAGGTTAATAGACTGTACAATTTGCAATAGAATTGAAGATTGACTTAGTAACAGTAAATATTATTTGGTTCATTAAAAACACTATAACATGCGACACAGTGTGTTTTTAGTTTTATTCATATGTATTTTTAACACTGCATATGTATTTTTAAAACTACATATATATTTTTAAAAACTACATATGTATTTTTAGTTTTATTCATATGTATTTTTTAACAATGCATATGTATTTTAACAATGAATGATTATTTTGTTATGTTCTATAATATGTATTTTTGAGTTTGATGTTATATAAAAATATCTATATTCTATTTCGAAAAAAAAACTTTGACTCAAGTATTAATAGGTTATTTTAATTTGTATATGTATTTGTAGCAACAACATGCAGATAAAGATCCTGAACTCCAGAATATGGATAATGTTGGTACTGAAAAATCACCACAACGATTAAGTTTGAAGATTGATCAAGAATTGGAGGCAAATTTTCTTGGTAAAAAGGTAAATAATTAAGTTCATATATACATATATATTAATTTGAATTCATATATATAAACAGATACAAGTACATGTTTGTTTGATGTTTTGACTTTGATACTTGTTTTCAAGGGGTGCACTGTTTTGCATTCTGAAAAAATGAATATTGAAATTGATTCTCAACAATTAATCCCTGATGAGCTTCTCCAAAGTATAGATTTGGATTACTTATATTCTGAGAAGGTTGTTCAACATGATTGTCAAGTATGTATAGTGATGTTAACTTTATCTTCATGTCATGTAATAATCAATATGAAAATTAAATTTTTTCTTTTATTTTTTGGCAGACCAGCGATGAGAAAATTGATGAAACAATTTTGTCTGATTCGCAATTCACAATCCCTGATGAGATGTTACCTAGCCTAAAAATGTATCAAATACAAAGCATCATCATACATCCATCGGCAAACCATCAAGAAGAATGTCATCATAAAATTTTGGATCCAAAAACTTCTGAGACTGTTATTGAAGATCATGATCAAGTATGTATCTAACTATTATATATTTTGAGTTTATTTAGGTTCAATTTGATGGAAAAAATGTAATATTCTTTTTTCAATCTTTTTCTTAGATCAATAGAGGAATCACTGATTCAGAGGTAGAACTTGATACCGAGGAGCAAGTTAGAACACCTCCTAATACTGTAATACCCCAGGAAATTTTTTCGTTGAAATTTTATGCGTAAACGTGTTGGGTTCTATCTTCTAGAATGAATTATAAATTTTTCCGTGCAGAATGTGTTAGATTATGACCCACCATTGCGTAAAGTATCGAATAAGCTTTCCAACTATATGTGGATCATCCAAAACGGACAACGAGTTATGAACATTCCGATCAAACCATGAATAGTAGTGAACAGTAAAACGTGCAGGAAAAAAAGTACTGAGGCCAGACGTATTTTTGCTCCAACTTTAAACGATCATAACTCCTTGTACATAATGATCTCAGTGATATACTATATATCAACGGAAAGCTTTGCGAGTCCTCTTTCTAATGAAATTGGTTTCATCCAATTTGTCTATCGAAGCAAAAGTTATGGTCGATCTACTTCAGCCTATCAAAAGCGAATTTTGGGTCAACTTCAAATGATCATAACTTCTCGTACACAATGATATGAGTGATATACTATATATCAACAGAAAGATATGAGAGTCCTCTTTCTAATAAAATTGGTTTCATCCAATTTGGATATCAGAGTAAAATGTTATGGTTGATCTACTTCAGACTATCAAAACAGTCCACCAAAGGGCAGATCCGAGAATTATTTCATTCCCCCTCACCCAAAATCCATCCAAACCCTATATTAAAGCCTATTAGAAGTATTATATGTTATGTTTCATCAAATTCCCTAAAAAAGAAAACCCTAAGCTCCTACATCCAACTTTAAGAACCTCCAAAGTTCACCATTAATTCTGCAAAATTATTCAAGATTCCAAGTTCCTAGTTCAAGAACTCCAAGTACTATCATTCAAAGGCACGATTAACATCTCAAAAATAAGTATCGATCTAAAGTTCATCATTCAAGGTATGTGAGATTTTTCAACAGAACTCTCTTTCGTTCTTGTGCCCAAAAGTAATTTTCTTTACAAAGGCATGATTTTTATTTGACTTTTACGAATTTGAAGCATGAACCCATATCTTATGATGATTATTATGAAATCTTGATGTTTATGATTTTGAAAGATGAATTTACATGTTTGGAGATATAAAGCATGAATCTTCAACAATATTTATCATGATTTTGATATTTGAGTCGTGAATCTCCATTAGAAATTGTATTTTTTTGAGAAAGTGTGTGTTATAAGCACGTTGATGTTGAATATTTGAGATATTTTGAATGATATGACCTTTTGGTCTTGATGGAGTTGTTTTGAACTCGAGTATGAAAGAAATCCACAACGTGGTTGATTTTGATAGATGGGAAGCATGATGACTCCCGATGTATATTTATATATTACTGAAATTGTTTTGTTGTGTATTGTCTTTGAATTGATCTAATCTAAGTCCGGGACAAATCTTTAGCACCGAGTGGGAGGTATAAAGCGACCTTACTTCCCTAGAACTAAATGCCCCCATAGGAGTGAGCCTGAGGCTGATTTATATAATGATCACTAGTTTGTGTGGATTTGATATCGATAGTCCTACTACAATGGCAAGGATAGGACGGATCTCCCCAATGTGGGTTTTACGTTGGACTCCATGTAGCTCACATGGTTTATGTCGGTTATAGGATCTCCTGGCATGTGTGTGTTTCCTTGTGTCTATGGTGAATGGTGAAGTGATTTGAAAGTGGAATTGTGAAAGTTATTCTTTCGAAAGATTTAAATGATATTTACATTATGAGAATTGATATTCTTGATGAACTGAAAGTGATTGACAAATTATATGATGACTCACATGTGTTATTGTACTTATTTCATCCTCTCATGATTATGATGATTTTCTTCGGGCTATATGAGTCTTTCATACATCCTGCATATTTCTTATAAATATTTATGATGATGATGCATACACCCCTATATACTCGGTTCCTTTCCCTGGTACTGACCCACATTTTTCGATGTGGACTGCATTTTCTCAGAATATAGTTTCAGGTGCTCAGTTCCAGGTTCGACAGTGATTCTTCGGGCACGCTGTTCTATATCCTCTGTTGTGGTGAGTCCTCATGTTCCGAGGACGTGATGTCTGATGTTGGTTTCACGGAATTATTTACATTTGATAACTGAGTATGAGTCAGTTGGGGCATGTCTCAATGGTTCGCTGGTTTTATTGATTTTCTCAGAGGCTTGTCAGACTAGTATAGATGTTGGGAGTTGACTAATAAGTCATATTTTTTTATCTTTCTAAAATTCTTTTATTCTTGGATGATGATTACTCTGTTGGTATTTGAGGGTTATTTATGAAAACCCCGTTGATTTGTGTTGAACTGAATAAAAATGGCTCTAAGGGTTAGCTTGGGGCTACTCATAGCCTCAAGCACCGTGTGATGCTCCGAGACCTGTTTTTTGGGGCGTTACAAACTTGGTATCAGAGCCTAAGGTTTTAAAGTGTCCTAGGGAGTCTAACAAGCCGTGTTAAGTAGAGTCTTGATCATCGGTGTGTAGCGCGCCACATCTATAAGCAAGAGGCTACAAGACGTTTTAGGAAAAAGTGTGATTCTTTCTTTCAGAAGTTTATTATGCTTAAAGTGTCTCTCTCTGCTATTGATTCGTGCTCTCCTCTTTCAAAAATATGCCTCAACATCGAGCGAGAAGAAATAATGATGGTCAGCAACCTTAACCCGCTGACCCATTGAATGAAAACGTATCTCATGCTGAATTTTGGACAGCCTTTCAGGCGCTGGCCTAAGCTGTTACTGCAAATGTTCAGGCCAACCCAGCCCCGACTTCACAATAACAGGGAGGTGATTCAGTTTCTATCAAGATTCGTGACTTTATGCGGATGAATCCATCGAAATTCTATGGGTCCAAGTCTGATGAGGATCCATAGTTGTTTTTAGAGGAGGTACAGAAGATTACTCAAGTGATGCATGTATCTGAGGAACATAGTGTACAGTTGGCTGCGTATAGGTTGAAAGACCTTTCTTATGACTGGGTTGTTGCTTGGAGGAAAGGTAGAGGTGACGGAGCTGTCCCTACAACTTGGCAAGAGTTCGAGGACGCATTCCTGGATAAGTTTTTCCCTTTGGAGATAAGGGAGGCGCAGGTGGAAGAGTTTATGAACCTGCGACAGGGCTCTATGACTGTTAGGGAGTACTGTCTAAAGTTCAATCAGTTGGCCAAGTATGCTCCTGACTTAGTGGCTGATAATCGGGCTAGTATGAGTAAGTTTGTGACTGGAGTGTCTAGTTATGTGGTTAAGGAGTGTAGGTCTGCTATGCTGAATAGTGAGATGAATATTTCTAGGCTGATGACTCAAGCCCAATAGATTGAGGTAGACAAGATTAAGGAGAGAGATAGAATAAGAGGGAATAAGAGAGCTAGGTCCGAGCAGCACAGACAGGGTTAGACTAGATCGCAGGGAAGGAGTCACCCTCAGTATCAAGATCATTCGTCTATGCCAGCACCGTCATCTGCTAGTGCTCCCGTGCCTAGAGGTAGGCAGGAGAAAGGTAGCAGGTCATATGCATCCAGGTCCCAGAACAGTGCTGGCAGTAAGCCAAATCGTCCCCTGTGTCCTAAGAGTGGTAGGGCTCATTTGGGTGAGTGTTGGGGTGAGAAAAGGGGTTGTTTCCGGTGTGGTGACATGGGTCACAGAGTTAGAGATTGTCCACAGGATGGACAAAGGCATCGTGAATATCGCCCTTAGACCCAGACTTAGACTGTTAGTGCTCCAGTTCCAGCAAATCGCCAGCCCCAGCTCAGGGCGCCTCTTCTAGCAATGCTGGCGAGCAGCGCCAGAATAGATTCTATGCTTTACCATCCCGCCAGGAACAGGAGGACTCTCCCGATGTTGTTACTGGTATACAATAACAACAACAAACCCAGTGTATTCCCACCTAGTGGGGTCTGGGGGGGGGTAAGATGTACGCAGTCCATACCTCTACCTCTAAAGAAGTAGAAAGGCTGTTTCCAATAGACCCCCGGCTCAAGTCACGAAATACCACACAAACTCATAGTAAAGCACAGAACTAGATTACATAACATAAATACGGCACCCATAAGTATTAGAAAACAGAGGAAATCACACAGCTTCGTAATAAAACACGGAACACGGAATCATAACAAGAATAAAACCCCCACCAAGTAATTTCCTACACTAGCGACCCAAACCGGCCCTAGTCTTCTGCCCTAATTTGCATCCTCCAGACCTTCCTATCTAGGGTTATGTCCTCGGTGACCTGTAACTGCTCCATGTCCCACCTAATTACCTCACCCCAGTACTTCTTCGGCCTACCCCTACCCCGCCTAAAACCATCCAACTCTAGCCTCTCACACCTATGAACTGGGGCATCCATGGCCCTCCTCTTCATGTGTTCGAACCATCTCAATCGGGCTTCCCGTATCTTGCACTCCACTGGAGTCACACCAACCTTCTCCCGGATAGTTTCATTCCTAACTCTATCCCCTCTAGTCAGCCCACACATCCAGCGCAACATCCGCATTTCTGCCACCTTCATTTTTTGGATGTGGGAGTTCTTAACTGGCCAACACTCCGCTCCATACAACATGGCCGAACGGACTACCACCCTGTAGAATTTGCCTTTCAGCTTGGGTGGCACCTTCTTATCACACAACACCCACGACGCGAGCTTCCACTTCATCCATCCCGCCCCAATACGGTGCGAGACATCCTCGTCAATCTCACCGTTACTCTGGATCGCAGACCTGAGATACTTGAAACTATCCCTCTTACATACCTCCTGTGATTCCAGCTTCACTACTACCTCATTCTCCCGCCTCATGTCATTAAGCTTGCATTCCACATACTCTGTCTTGCTTCTGCTCACCCTGAACCCTTTAGACTTAAGAGTTTGCCTCCACACCTCTAATTTGTCATTCACACCCCCTCGAGTCTCATCTATCAGAACTACATCGTCTGCAAAAAGCATACACCAAGGCACCTCCCCTTGAATACACCGCGTCAACATATCCATCACCAACGCAAACAAAAAGGGACTAAGAGTAGATCCCTGATGCAAACCTGTCAAGACAGTGAAATGCTCTGAGTCTTCTCCCACCGTCCTCACCTGAGTTTTCGCTCCATCATACATATCCTTAATTACTCTGATATATGCCAGCGGTACTCCACTCACCTCCAAGCATCTCCAAAGCACCTCCCTGGGGACTTTGTCGTAAGCCTTCTCCAGGTCGATAAACACCATGTGCAGGTCCTTCTTCCTTTCCCTATACTGTTCCACCAACCTCCGCACCAGGTGAATTGCCTCCGTCGTCGAGCGGCCAGGCATAAGTCCAAACTGGTTTTCCAAAATAGACACTATCCGTCTCAGCCTCACCTCGACCACTCTCTCCCAAATCTTTATAGAGTGACTCAATAACTTAATCCCCCTATAGTTATTGCAACTCTGGATGTCACCCTTATTCTTATAGAGAGGGATCATGGTACTCTACCTCCAAGCCTCGAGCATCTTTGTCGTCTTGAAGATTTCATTAAACAATCCAGTCAACCACCTTACACCAGCCTATCCAACGAACTTCCAAAACTCCACCGGTATCTCGTCCGGCCCCGTTGCCCTACCCCTTCGCATCCTGCGAACAGCCTCTCTAACCTCTTCTACCATAAAACGTCTATAATAGCTAAAATCCTGACACTCCTCTGAGTGCTCCAGTTTCCCTAACACAATAGCTCTATCCCCTTCGTCATTCAAGAGCCTATGAAAGTACGACTGCCATCTATTCTTAATGTGGCCATCCTCCACCAACACTCTACCTTCCTCCCCCTTAATGCACCTTACCTGATCGAGGTCACGACCCTTACTATCCCTAGCCTTAGCGAGTCTAAACAACTTTTTCTCCCCTCCTTTCCCCTGTAACCCTGCATACAAGCTCTCAAAAGCGGCCGTCTTAGCTGCCGTGACTGCTGACTTAGCCTCATTCCTAGCTAGCTTGTACTCTTTCCTGTTTACCCGCTTCTCTTTTTCGTCCTTACTCTCAACCAATTTAGCATACGCCCCTTTCTTGGTCCCCACTTTCTTCTCCACCTCTTTATTCTACCCCCAATCCACCCGATACCAATCCACTGGTATGCTTTGTATATTTTAGTTTGATGTGTATGCTTTGTTAGATCCTAGATCCAGTTTCTCATATGTTACACCTTTGATTGCTGTGAATTTTGAAATGAGTCCTGAGATTATTCCTGAGCCTATCCTAGTTTCTACCCAGTGGGTGATTCGATTGTTGCCCAGAAAGTGTATCAAAAGTGTCCTATTACAGTTCTTCATAGAATCTTGTTGGCTGATCTGATTGAGTTAGACATGGTAGATTTTGATATGATTCTGGGTATGGACTGGCTGTATTGTTCTTATGCCTCTATTGATTGTCAGACCCGAGTGGTCAACTTTTAGTTTTCGGGTGCATCTGTGTTTGAGTGGTCTGGGTATTCCATGTCATCCAAGAGTCATTTTATCTCTTACCTCAAAGCTAGAAAGCTTATTTCCAAGGGGCGTATTTACCATTTGGTTAGAGTCAAAGACACTAAGTCTGAGACTCCAACTCTCCAGTCTGTTAACATCATCAATGAGTTTTTCGATGTCTTTCCGGATGATCTCCCAAGGATACTGTAACGCCCCGAAAAATGGGTCCTGGAGTGTCACACGGTGCTTGAGTCTATGAGTAGCCCCAAGCTAACCCTTTGAGCCATTTTCATTCAGTTCAACACAAATCAACTGGGTTTCCATAAATAACCCTCAAATATCAATAGAGTAATCATCATCCAAGAATAAAAGAATTTCAGAAAGATAACAAAATACGACTTATTAGTCAACTCCCAACATCTATACTAGTCTGACAAGCCTCTAAGAAAATCAATAAAACCAGTGAGCCATTGAGACATGCCCTAACTGACTCATACTCAGTTATCAAATGTAAACAATTCTGTGAAACCAACATCAGACATCACATCCTTGGAACATGAGGACTCACCACAACAGAGGATATAGAATAACGTGCCTGAAGAATCACTGTCGAACCTGGAACTGAGCACCTGAACCTACATTATAAGAAAATACAGGCCACATCCGAAGATGTGGGTCAGTACCGGGGAAAGAAACCGAGTATATGGGGGTGTATGCAGTTGTATAAACATCATCATCATAAATATTTATAAGAAATATGCAGGATGTATGAAAGACTCACATAGCCTGAAGATAATCATCATAATCATGAGAGGATGAAATAAGTACAATAACACATGTGAGTCATCATATAATTTGTCAATCATTTTCAGTTCATCAAGAATATCAATTCTCATAATGTAAATATCATTTAAATCTTTTGAAAG
>NC_061122.1:12445468-12469571 GCF_002878395.1 Capsicum annuum
GTGCAATAACACATGTGAGTCATCATATAATTTGTCAATCATTTTCAGTTCATCAAGAATATCAATTCTCATAATGTAAATATCATTTAAATCTTTTGAAAGAATAACTTTCATAATTCCACTTTTAAATCACTTCACCATTCACCATAGACACAAGGAAACACATATACGTTGGGAGATCCTATAACCGACATAAACCATGTGAGCTACATGGAGTCCAACGTACAACCCATGTTGGGGAGGGCCGTCCTATCCTTGCCATTAGAGTAGGACTATCGATATCAAATCCACATAAACTAGTGATCACTATATAAATCAGCCTCAGGCTCATTCCTACGGGGGCATGTAGTTCTAGGGAAGTAAGGTCACTTTATACCTCCTACTCGGTGCTAAAGATTTCTTCCGGACTTAGCTCAGATCATTTAAAAGACAATCCATAACAAAATAATTTCAGTAATATATAAATATACATCGGGAGCCATCATGATTTTCATCTATCAAAATCAACCACATTGTGGATTTCTTTCACACTCGAGTTCAAAATAACTCCATTAAGACCAAAAGGTCAAATCATTCAAAATATCTCAAATATTCAACATCAACGTGCTTATAACACACACTTTCTAAAAAAAACACAATTTCCAATGGAGATTCACAACCCAAATATCAAAATCATGATAAATATCGTTTAAGATTCATGCTATATATCTCCACACATGTAAATTCATCTTTTAAAATTATAAACATCAAAATTTCATAATAATCATCATAAGATATGGGTTCATGCTTCAAATTTGTAAAAGTCAAATAAAAATTATGCCTTTGTAAAGAAAATTACTTTTGGGCACAAGAACGAAAAAGAGTTCTTGTTGAAAAACTCTACATACCCTGAATGATGAACTTTAGATCGATACTCATTTTTGAGATGTTTATCGTGCCTTTAAATGATGGTTCTTGGAGTTCTTGAACTAGGAACTTGGAATCTTGAATAAATTTGCAGAATTAATGGTGAACTTTGGAGGTTTTTGAAGTTGATGTAGGAGCTTAGGGTTTTCTTTTTGAGGGAATTTGATGAAATATAATATATAATGCTTATAATAGGCTTTAATATAGGGTTTGGATGGAATTTGGGTGAAGGGGAATGACCAAAACGCCTCTAAAAATCAAATAATTCTCGGATCTGTCCTTTGGTGGACCGTTTTGATAGTTTGAAGTAGATGAACTATAATGTTTTACTCTGATATCCAAATTGGATGAAACCAATTTTATTAGAAATAGGACTCTCATATGTTTTCGTTAATATATAGTATCTCACCCAGATCATTGTGTACAAGGAATTATGATCGTTTGAAGTTAACCCAAAAAGTTGCTTTTGATAGGCTAAAGTAGATCGAGTCCTGGGGGTACATGTACCTGAAAACTATAGATGTGTGCCTAGATCCATGTCATGTTTGACGATATCCAAACTCAAGATATGATTTCATAGACTTCAATCAGTCATGTGACTCAGGAAAACCTCATGATCTTAGTCAGTTGTCAGATATCAGTAACATTCCACCAGTCAACGGAATTCAGTAAGATCAAGTCATGCATAGTCAGTTATTCATGTCCAGTCCCTCCAGATGGGAGTAGAGGTTAGCACCGAGTGAACCCAAGGATGGGAACTCACCCGCCAGTTCAGGGTGTGATTCTTGGTAGCAATCCTTGTGTTCCAGAACTATGTAGCCAGCGTAGGTTGAGACATATTAACCCGTCAGCTTAGGATTGATAAGGTGGATTAACCCGTCAGTTTAGGGTTCTCACTGTTCTCATTGAGTACCCACAAGATAAGGGTCACTCACAGCTGTCCTTACCAGTGGTGCGGTATTGACACCCCTCCAGTTGGGGCAGAGATTGGATCCTAGCTTAGCCATAACGGCATATATGGGGCCTGTCGGTTAAACACTACTTCCCATAGTTTTAGTATTAGTCTCAGTAAAAGAACTCAGATAGTTCTTCAGATTTTAGTATATACAAGACTGTCAGATACAGTCATCCATGTTATCAATTTTAGTATCAATCAGGACAGTTATTAGTAAACTATGTATTAGCTTATAAGTCATGCTATCACGTATTCACGGTCCCAGTTTCTATATATGTGTGTTTGTACTCCCACGTTCATATTAGTCAGTCAGTGTTGTTCATGCATGAAACCCTTTATGTTCAGTCTACCTTCCTCATATACTCAGTACTCCAGTTGTACTGACTCATTTGCACTATGATGCTTTATTTTCATATTACACCATAGGTTCCGAGACACAAAATCCAGCCCAGCAGTAGCGGTAGCATTCCAGTCGCAGAGACACAGTGAGTCCTCATTGATTTGAGGACAATATGATTTGATCTATTTATTTATTTCTTCAGTTTAGTTTTACAGAGTTAGTTGGAGACATATTCCTTCAACTCCTTATTCAGAAAGTTTAGAGGCTTTCAGATCTACTTTTAGATTTACGTTCAGATTTAGCTATTTTAGGTATTTTCGCCCGTATGATTTTATTTAGTTGAACCTTATGGCCTTACAGTTCTATGTATTCTGCATTATTATATTATGATTTGCAATATACAGGTATAGATATCAGTCATGGGTTAGCTTGTGGTCCCTCGGGGTCATGAGCACCATGTAGCATTTCGGTTTAGCAAATCGGGGTGTTACAAACTTGGTATGAGAGCCTAAGGTTCAACAGAGTCCTAAGAAGTCTGAAAGCTGCATCTAGTAGAGTCTTGTACATGGGTGTGTTGTGCACCACATTTATGTACGGGAGGCTATAAGATGTTTTAGGAACAGTCCCCTTTCTTCATTATTCATGCCATGCTAGTGAGCAAAATCATAAGTTAAACTGTCAGTGTAATCGATTCTTGTCTTATTCCTGACCATGGCCCCAAAGAGAAGAAACCAGCCAACTCCTCAGCTCGAAGATCCTTTGGGCGAACATGTTTCCTATGTGGAGTTTAGAGCTGTATTTACCACACTTGCTCAGTCCATGGCTGCACAGAATGAATGGCCACCAGTCATTCCGGCCAATCCAGTGGCCACTTCCAAAGCAGCTAGGGTTCGGGACTTTACCCGGATGAACCCTCCATCTTTCCATGGGTCTAAGTCTAGTGAGGACCCTCAGGAGTTCATTGACCAAGTCTAGAAGGTTATTGATATCATGGGTGCTACTTCTATTAAGAGTGCTGAGTTAGCCGCCTACTAGTTATAAAATGTTGCTCATGATTGGTACAAATAGTGGAAGTCTGAGAGGTTAGATGATACAGGCCATATCGAGTGGGAGGAATTTGTCACAACCTTCTTAAATAGATTCTTTCCCCAAGAGATAAGGAAATCCTAAGTTCTTGGGTTCATTAACCTCAGGCAGGGGAATATGATGGTTAGGGAGTATTCTCTCAGATTTACTCAGCTAGCCAGGTATGCTCCTCATGTGGTTGCAGACAATAGGGCTAAGATGAGCAAGTTCGTGTCATGGGTCAATGATAACATGGTAAATGAGTCTATATCTACAATGCTGATCGGTGATATGACCTTAGCAAGACTCATGACCCATGCTCAGTAAGTAGAAGAGCAGAAGTTTAAGACTAGAGAGAGGCAGAACAAGAGAGCAAGGTTAGGTAATTTCAACTTTGCTCACCCCAAATCAGATGGAGGAAACCGTTCATAGTTTCGCTCCAAGTCAGCCGTTCTAGATCCTTTCTCTGCCAGCGCTCCAGTGCCGAAGTTTAGAGACGGCAATTGAAACTAAGCGCCAGGCTCTAAATCTCAGGGCAGTGTTAACAGTGCTCGAACAAATCCCCTTTGTCAGATTTGTGGTAAGAACCACAAGGGCATTTGTAGAGCCGGTAGTGATGTCTATTTTAGTTGTGGCAAGCCAGGCCGCAGGATTAGGGAGTGTCTGCAGTCAAGTCTTCAGGATCAGCAAAATTATTCTACAACTCAGTTCAGTCGCTCGAACCAGCAGGGTGCCATTTCCAGTGCTACCAGTGGGTAACGGCCAAACATACTCTATGATCTTCAGTACCGATAGGATCAAGAAAATTCTCCTGATATCGTTACTGGTATGTTACAGATTTTTCTTGTTCATGTTTATACTTTGCTAGACCCAGGTGAATCTTTGTCTTTTGTTACTCCATACATAGCAAGCGATTTCAGAATCAGTCCCGAAGTCCTAGCAGAGCCCTTCTCAGTCTCTACCCTAGTAGGTAAAACCATCATAGCTCGGAGGGTATACAGGAACTGCTTGGTTATGATATCTCAGAAATCCACGTCAGCAGATTTAGTGGAGTTAGAGATGACTGATTTTGATGTCATTCTCGACATGGATTGGCTTCATTCCTACTATACCATAGTCGACTGCAGAAACAAGATAGTTCAATTTTAGTTCCCGAATGAGCCCGTCCTAGAGTAGAAGGGTAGCATTTCAGCGTTCAGGGGTCAACTTGTTTCCTACCTTTGGGCAAGGAAAATGATTTCTAAGGGGTGTGTGTATCATCTCGTGCATGTTAAAGATTCTAGTTTTGAATATCCCAGCCTCAAAACAGTCCCTGTTATTAATGAATACCCAGATATCTTTCCCGAAGATCTTCCAAGCATTCCTCCCGAAAGGGAAATAGACTTCGGCATAGACCTTCTTCCGGATACTCAACCTATTTTTATTCTGCCATACAGAATGGCACTAGTAGAACTCAAGAAACTGAAAGATAAGTTGAAAGATCCCTTAGATAAGGGATTCATCAGACCCAACATTTCCCCATGGGGTGCGCCAGTATTATTTGTGTGCCAAAAAGATGGTTTTCTCAGAATGTGTATTGATTATCGTCAACTCAACAAGGTCATGGTCAAGAACAGATATCCTCTTCCCAGAATTGATGATCTATTCGACCAAATTCAAGGTGCCAGTTACCTCTCCAAGATAGACCTCTGATCAGGCTATCATCAGCTCAGAGTTAGAGAATGTGACATTTTGAAAACAGCTTTCTGTACTCGGTATGGTCACTTCAAATTTTTAGTCATGTCATTTGGTATTACCAACGCCCTGCAGCTTTTATGGATTTGATGAACCGTGTGTTCAAGCAGTACTTGGAAATGTTTGTCATAGTCTTCATAGATGATATTCTGGTCTATTCTCGCACAGAGCGTGATCATGCAGACCATCTCAGGATTGTTCTTCAGACTCTCAGGGATCACCAATTGTTCGCTAAGTTCAGCAAGTGTGAATTTTAGCTAAGATCAATAGTATTACTTGGCCATATTATTTCCAGTGATGGCATTAGAGTAGATCCTCAGAAAATTGAGGCAGTAAGAAACTGGCCCAGACCCGTATCTCTATCAGATATTAGGAGTTTCTTGAGTTGGCTAGCTATTACAGATGGTTTGTTGAGGGATTTTCTTCTATTGCATCTCCCATGTCCAGATTGACTCAGAAGAAGATTAAGTTTCAGTGGTTAGATTCATGCGAGAAGAGCTTTCAAGAGTTGAAGACTCGACTCACCTCAGCTCCAATTCTAACTATTCCAGATGGTTCAGACGGTTTTGTAGTTTATTGTGATGCATCCAGAGTGGGTTTAGGTTGTGTCCTCATGTAGTATGGTAAGGTTGTAGCCTACACCTCCAGACAGTTAAAGCCACATGAGAAGAATTATCCTACTCATGATCTTGAGTTAGCAGCGGTAGTTTTTGCCTTAAAGATTTAGAGGCATTATCTCTATGGAGTTCATGTATATGTCTTCACAGACCATAAAAGTCTCCAGTATGTCTTTTCCCAGAAAGATCTCAATCTTCGTCAGAGAAGGTAGTTAGAGCTCTTGAAGGATTATAACATGAGTGTTCTTTATCATCCGTGCAAGGCCAATGTTGTGGCGGGTGCTCTCAGTCGACTCTCCATCAGCTTGCTAGATTAGGCCTTCGCTTAGTCGATTTTTCAGAGGGTGGTGTATGTATTCATAGTAGTTCAGAGTCATCTCTAGTTTCCGAGGTGAAAGAGAAACAAGACAGGGATCCTAGCCTTGTCAAGATCAAAGAGTCAGTTCAGAATCAGAAAGTTGAGGTTTTCTCCCAAGGGGGAGATGGTGTTCTTTGTTGTCAGGGTTGTCTATGTGTTCCAGGTGTAGATGAATTGAGGCAGCAAAATTCTTGCAGAAGCACATGGTGCGCGATACTCTATTAATCCAGGGGCCACTAAGATGTACCGTGGCATATGGGAGATCTATTGGTGGAGTGAAATGAAGAGAGATGTTGCAGATTTTATGGCTAAGTGCTCTACATGTCAGCAAGTTAAGATAGAGCATCAGAAACCTAGTGGTTCAATGCAAGAGTTTACCATTCCTACTTGGAAGTGGGAATAAGTTAACATGGACTTCGTGATGGGTTTGCCTAGAACTCGTCATCAGCATGATTCAGTCTGGGTCATTATAGATAGAACGACCAAGTAAGATCATTTCATTCCTGTTCATACTTCTTATTCCGTCGAGGATTATGCCAAATTCTATATCAGGGAGTTAGTCAGATTACACGGTGTTCCACTATCTATCATCTCAGATAGAGGTACCCAGTTTACTTCTCACTTTTGGAAAGCATTCCAAAAGGGTCTCGGTACCCAAGTCCATCTCAATACAACATTTTATCCTCAGACAGATGGTCAAGCAGAGAGGACCATTCAGACTTTTGAAGATATGCTAAGGGCATGTGCAATTGACTTCAAGGGAAGTTAGGATGACCACTTGCCTTTGATTGAGTTGCATACAATAATAGCTATCATTCTAGTATTCAGATGGCTCCATTCGAAGCTCTCTATGGTAGGAGATGTAGATCTCTAATTGGTTGGTTCGAAGTTAGTGAGGCCTCAATCATAGGTCCTAACTTAGTATTCGACGCCTTAGAGAAAGTTCAGTTGATCAGAGAGAGACTTCGGGCTGCTTAGAGCTGACAAAAGTCCTATGCAGATGTTCGTAGAAAGGATCTCGAGTTCGAGGTCAATGACTATGTCTATCTTAAGATCTCTCCCATGAAGGGAGTGAAGAGGTTCGACAAGAAAGGGAAACTCAGTCCCCGGTGTGTCGGTCCCTTCAGAATTCTTTCTCGCTTCACCAAGGTAGCTTATGAGCTTGAGTTGCCTTTAGATCTAGCCTCAGTCTTTCCAGTCTTCCATGTCTCTTTGCTAAAGAAGTGCAAAGGTGACCCAGCAGTTATTGTCCCTATTCAGAGCATCGACATTCAGAACAGCCTCTCTTATGAAGAGATTCTAGTCAAAATCTTAGATTATCAGACTCGTCGATTAAGGAACAAAGAAGTCCCTCTAGTCAAGGTTCTTTGGCAAAATCAGTCTTATGGGGGAGCTACTTGGGAAGCAGAAGTAGATATGCGTACCAAGTATCCTCACCTCTTCCCCGCCAATTTAGATCAAGGTAACAGTTCTCCTTAAGTTTAATAAGTTTTATGTTTATGTTTCCAGTATAAACATGGTACCTATTAACCGTTTCATACTCAGTCATGCATTCATGTATCAATTGTTCGTGCATCAGATATGCACGAGTTCAGTATGTTTAGCATGTCAGTCATGAGATCAAGTTTCAGTTTTTCATGTTCAGTTCAGGTTCTATTGTCTTGTATCCCTTCTCAATAAGTTCTCATTCGAGGACAAATGTTCCCAAGGGGGAGATATTGTAATACCCCGCATGTTTCTAATCCTGTGATTCATGCTTGAGTACATGACTTACAATGAATATCCTAGTAATAGGATAGCTTATGATGTATTAATCATGTTCATATGAGTCACTTAAGGTAATGCAAGCTAAGAGTTTTTGAATCCATCAAGTTTTAGTGTTCGATTTTGCAAGGGTCATCTTTGAACGAGTATAACTCAATGTTAATATGGTATTTTGGCTGATTTAGACCCACCAAATTGTAGAGAATCGAATTAGCTTTCCAACGATACCAATTTCGCCTTAATCCAATACCCGAGCGAAAAGTTATGCCCATTTTCGTGAGAGACAGTAAGCATAGGTGATTGGTTAGGCGCTGCCTAACCCAAGCATAGGCGATTGGTTAGTAGCCGCCCAACCCAAGCATAGGCGATCACTTGGGCGCCGCCTAAGTAAATTCCAGGTGTCAAAAACACTCTGTCTAGAGTTATTTTAAAGGTAATTAAGTCTTTAAATACTCCTTACACATCCCTAAACTTAACCCTACAAAATATATATCTTCTAAACATACTGCAACCCTATTTTCATCTCAAAGTTCATCATCCAAGAGCATTAAAGGAGAAAAAAATAGCTAGGGTTGCATAATTAAGCTTGAAGATTCGATTTCAAGGAAATTCCTCCATCAATCATCAAGAATCTTCCTTCTAAGGTATGCGTAGTGTTCATCCACGGATTTCTTTCGTCCATGGAGTTCAAGAATCAATCTTTAAAATACAAAAACTTGGTTGATTGTGGTGATATTATCATACCCATGTTGATGCTTGTTTGTTTTCCTCTTTTTCATTATAAAGTATGATTTCTATATTGTTGGGTGTTGATGATCATGTTGTTGATATTGGGTGATTCCCAAGATGGAATCTTTATATGTTTTTTTTGAATTCATGATATCATATGAGTTGGAAACATATAAATTTGGTTGTTCATGATGTATAATTTGATGAATTCACCTATGCTTAAGATGTGCATGTAAGGTGTTTGATAAAATGCCTAAGGAACTAGAAATCATGCAATATAGCTAAATTGTGACTAAGTGAAGGATTCATGATATGCCCTTATGTTCCAATGACTTCTATGTTGTTAATGTGCCTTGTAAATGCTGTTGGAATACCCATGAACTATTCTTATAAGATTATGCTATGTTTACTTGCAAATCCTACTTATGAACAAGATGTATGATAACCATGCAATCCTTATGAACTTCCATGCTATTAGTATGTGTTACCAATATGATTATGCAATGAACATGCTATTAAGATTGTGTAAGTACTTCCATGTGATATGAAATCCTTTCCATGCAATATATTGTTGATAACCATGCATAGTATGAGATCCCTACTTATGATATTATATATTATGGACTCTACTCTTATGATCAAGTCAGTCATGTGTGTTAGTTTCCTTCCATCGAGTCCTGGGGGTACTTGTACCCAAAAACTATAGCTGTGTGCCTAGATCCATGTCATGTTTGACTATATCCGAACTCAAGCTATGATTCCATAGACTTCAGTCAGTCATGTGACTCAGGAAAACCTTATGATCTTAGTCAGTTGTCAGATATCAGTAACATTCCATCAGTCAACAAAATTCGGTAAGATCAAGTCATGCACAGTCAATTATTCATGTCCAGTCTCTCCAAATGGGAGTAGAGGTTAGCACCGAGTGAACCCAAGGATGGGAACTCACTCGCCAGTTCAGGGTGTGATTCTTAGTAGCAATCTTTGTGTTCCAGAACTACATAGCCAGCGTAGGTTGAGATATCTTAACCCGTTAGCTTAGGGTTGATGAGGTTTCTTAACCCGTCAGTTTAGGGTTTCTACCATTCTCATTGAGTACTCACCAGATAAGGATCACTCACATCTATCCTTACCAGTGGTGCGGTATTGACACCCCTCCAGTCGGGGAAAAGATTGGATCCCAGCTTAGCCATAACGGCATACATGGGGCATGTCGGTTAAACACTACTTCCCACAGTTTTAGTATCAGTCTTAGTAAAAGAACTCAGATAGTTTCTCAGATTTCAGTGTATACAAGACTGTCAGATACAATTATCCATGTTATCAGTTTCAGTATCAGTCAGGACAGTTATCGGTAAATCATGTATTAGCTTACAAGTCATGCTATCACGTATTCACGGTCTCAACTTCTATATATGTGTGTTTGCACTCCCACGTTCATATCAGTCAGTCAGTGTTGTTCATGTATGAAACCCTTTATGTTCAGCCTACCTTCCTCGTATACTCAGTACTCCAGTTGTACTGACGCATTTGCGTTATGGTGCTTTATTTTTATGTTACACCATAGGTTTTGAGACACGAGCTCCAGCCTAGTAGTAGCGGTAGTATTCTAGTCGTAGAGACACAGTGAGTCCTCATTGATTCGAGGAAAATATGATTTGATCCATTTATTTATTTCTTCAGTTCAGTTTTACAGAGTTAGTTGGAGACATGTTCCTTCAACTCCTTATTCAGACAATTTAGAGGCTTTCAGATCTACTTTCAGATTTACGTTCAGATTTAGCTGTTTTGGGTATTTTCGCCCACATGATTTTATTCAGTTAAACCTTATGGCCTTACAGTTCCATGTATTCCGTATTATTATATTATGATTTGTAGTATATAGGTACAGATATCAGTCATGGGTTAGCTTGTGGTCCCTCGGGGTCATGAGTACCGTGTAGCATTTCGGTTTAGCAAATTGAGGTGTTACACCTCCTTGGTTTTGGAAGTGAAGGAAAAGCAATACTTAGATGCTAGTTTGGTCAGACTGAAGGAGTCAGTCAAGGACCAAAAATTAGAGGTTTTCTCCCAAGGGGGAGATGGTGTGTTGAGATTGCAGGGTAGATTGTGTGTCCCAAATATTGATGATTTGAGATAGAGGATTATGGCTGAAATGCATGGGGTACGATATTCTATTAATCCTGGTGCCACCAAGATGTACCGAGACTTGCAAGAAATCTATTGGTGGAGTGGCATGAAGAAAGATATAGCAGAGTTTGTAGCTAAGTGTGCAACATGCCAACAGGTTAAGGTTGAACACCAAATACCTGGTGGTATGATGCAAGAGTTTAGTATTCCCACCTGGAAGTGGGAAGAGATAAATATAGACTTCGTGATTGGTTTACCTCCTTCCTAACGCCATCATGATTCTATTTGGGTTGTGGTTGATAGGTTGACTAAGTCTGCTCATTTCTTACCTATTCATACTTAATATACTGCTGAGGATTATGCTAGATTGTATATTCGAGAGCTAGTCAGACTGCATGGAGTTCCCTTGTCTATCATTTCGGATAGGGGTACTCAGTTCACTTGGCAATTTTGGAAAGCTTTTTAGAAGGGTCTTGGTACCCAAGTGCTTTTGAGTTCTCCTTTTCATCTGTGGACTGATGGTCAGGCTGAGCAGACCATCCAGACCTTAGAGGATATGTTGAGAGCTTGTACACTTGACTTTAATAAAAGTTGGGATGATCACTTACCGTTGATAGAGTTTGCTTATAATAACAGTTTCCACTCTAGTATTGGCATGGATTCATTTGAAGCCTTATATGGGAGGAAGTATAGATCACCCATAGGTTGGTTCAAGGTGGGTGAAGCGGCTGTGAGTGGTCCTAATTCGATATTTGAGGCTATAAAAAAAGTTAAGTTGATTAAGGAAAGGTTGAAAACTGCAGAGTCATTAAAAGTCATATGCGGATATTAGAAGGAGAGACCTTGAGTTTGAAGTTGGTGACCTAATGTATCTGAAAATTTTACCCATAAGAGAGGTGGAGAGATTCGGAAAGAAGGGGAAGATTATTCCCCGTTATATTGGTCCTTACAAAATTCTTAGCCGTGTTGGTAAGGTAGCTTATAAGGTCGAGTTGCCTTCCGAGTTGTCCTCTGTTCATCCAATATTCTATGTCTCCATGCTTAGAAAGCATATTAGCGATGCTGTGGCGGTGGATTCCTCTGTGAGTGCTGACATTCAAGAAAATCTTTCTTTTGATGAGGTTCCTGTTGAGATTCTTGATTTCAGTGTCCGAATACTAAGGAACAAAGAAGTTCCCTTGGTCAAGGTGTTGTGGTGAAATCAATCTGTTGAGGGTGCAACTTGGGAATCTGAGGCGGATATGGGATCCAAGTACCCGCACCTATTTTTCGCGAACTCTGATCAAGCCGAAGGTACCATTCTTTCCTAAATCATGCACTTTTGATAAAAGTTGCAGCAGTTCAGCTGTCATTTATTATGTGCTCAGCTATAGTTTCTTGAATTTATGAATTCTATGTTGCATTCAGAGTGAGAAACGACGTGGTGATGAGTCTAACGAATGGTTTCAGCTGTATTCTCTATTCCCTATCTAATCTTGGCATGTCTAGCGTCATTCGAGGATGAATGTTTCCAAGGTGGGGATGATGTAATACCCCGGGAAATTTTTTCGTTGAAATTTTGTGCGTAAACGTGTTGGGTTCTATCTTCTAGAATGAATTATAAATTTTTCCGTACAGAATGTCTTAGATTATGACCCACCATTACGTAGAGTATCAAATAATATTTCCAACGATATGTTGATCATACAAAATGGACACCCGAGCGACGAGTTATGAACATTCAGATCGAACCGTAAATAATAGTGAACAGTAAAACATGCAGGAAAAAAGTACTGAGGATTGACATATTTTTGCTCCAACTTTAAATGATCATAACTCCTTGTACATAATGATCTGGGTGATTTACTATATATCAACGGAAATCTCTGCGAGTCCTCTTTCCAATGAAATTGGTTTCATCCAATTTGTCTATTGGAGCAAAAAGTTATGGTCGATCTACTTCAGCCTATCAAAAGCAAATTTTTGGGTCAACTTCAAATGATCATACCTCCTCGTACACAATGATCTGAGTGAGATACTATATATCAACAGAAAGATATGAGAGTCCTCTTTCTAATGAAATTAGTTTCATCCAATTTAGATATCGGAGTAAAACATTATGGTTTATCTACTTCAGACTATTAAAACAGTTCATCAAAGGACAGATTCGAGAATTATTTGATTTTAAGGGGCATTTTGGTCATTCCCCGTCACTCAAAATCCATCTAAACCCTATATTAAAGCCTATTAGAAACATTATATATTATGTTTCATCAAATTCCCTCAAAAAGAAAACCCTAAGCTCCTACATCCAACTTCAAGAACCTCTAAAGTTCACCACTAATTCTGCAAATTTATTCAAGATTCCAAGTTCCTAGTTCAAGAACTCCAAGAACCAGCATTCAAAGGCACGATTAACATCTAAAAAACGAGTATCGATCTAAAGTTCATCATTCAAGGTATGTGGAGTTTTTCAACAAGAACTCTCTTTCGTTCTTGTGCCCAAAAGTAATTTTCTTTACAAAGGCATGATTTTTATTTGACTTTTACGAATTTGAAGCATGAACCCATATATTATGATGATTATTATGAAATCTTGATGTTTATGATTTTGAAAGATGAATTTACATTTGTGGAGATATAAAACATGAATCTTGAATGATATTTATTATGATTTTGATATTTGGGTCGTGAATCCCCATGGAAATTGTGATTTTTTTAGAAAGTGTATGTTATAAGCACGTTGATGTTAAATATTTGAGATATTTTGCTTGATTTGACCTTTTGGTCTTAATAGAGTTGTTTTGAACTCGAATGTGAAAGAAATCCACAACGTGGTTGATTTTGATAGATGGGAAGCATAATGGGCCCCGATGTATATTTATGTATTACTGAAATTGTTTTGTTGTGGATTGTCTTTTAAATGATCTGAGCTAAGTACGGAAGAAATCTTTAGCACCGCGTGGGATGTATAAAGCGACCTTACTTTCCTAGAACTACGTGCCCCCGTAGGAGTGAGCCTGAGGCTGATTTATTTAGTGATCACTAGTTTGTGTGGATTTGATATCGATAGTCCTACTCCTATGGCAAGGATAGGACGGCTCTCCCCAATGTGGGTTGTACGTTGTACTCCATGTAGCTCACATGGTTTATGTCGGTTATAGGATCTCCCAGCGTGTGTGTTTTCTTGTGTCTATGGTGAATGGTAAAGTGATTTGAAAGTGGAATTGTGAAAGTTATTCTTTCGAAAGATTTAAATGATATTTACATTATGAGAATTGATATTCTTAATGAATTGAAAGTGATTGACAAATTATATGATGACTCACATGTGTTATTGTACTTATTTCATCCTCTCATGAGTATGATGATTTTCGTCGGGCTATGTGAGTCTTTCATACATCCTGCATATTTCTTATAAATATTTATGATGATGATGTTTATACAACTGCATACACCCCCATATACTCGGTTCCTTTCCCTGGTACTGACCCACATCTTCGGATGTGGGCTTCATTTTCTCAGAATGTAGGTTCAGGTGCTCAATTCCAGGTTCGACAGTGATTCTTCGGGCACGCTGTTCTATATCCTCTGTTGTGGTGAGTCCTCATGTTCCAAGGACGTGATGTCTGATATTGGTTTTACGGAATTGTTTACATTTGATAACTGAGTATGATTCAGTTGGGGCATATCTCAATGGCTCGCTGATTTTATTGATTTTCTTAGAGGCTTGTCAGACTAGTATAGATGTTGGGAGTTGACAAATAAGTCGTATTTTGTTATCTTTCTGAAATTCTTTTATTCTTGGATGATGATTACTCTGTTGATATTTGAGGGTTATTTATGGAAACTCCGTTGATTTGTGTTGAACTGAATGAAAATGGCGCAAAGGGTTAGCTTGGGGCTACTCGTAGCCTCAAGCACCGTGTGACGCTCCGGGACCCATTTTTTGGAGCGTTTCTACCTAGCTTGAAAAATTGTGGCCTGATTCACAAAATACAATCCCGGATGAGTTTCTACCTAGCTTGAATGTCTACAATCAAAAAATCATCATCATTCATCCATCCACTAATCGTGAAGTAAAAACTCCCAAACCAAAGTTAAGGATTAGGTGACCATCAAAATTCAAGGAATCGCCATACACCAAAAAATTTGGTTCAGCTGCTGGTAAGTACAATAAGATATATATAATTTTTTTATGTAATATGTATTGCAAATACGTTTGTATTTATTAAGTTTTTATATTCTACAATTATATAGGGAGCTCAGCAAGGGTAGTACGCATATTCCCCCAGAAACATCCATTTTTATACCACCCGATTGATGGGATAAAAGATAGAAAGATTGTGAAGAACTTCACGGACTGGATTTCTGTGGACCTATTAAAAGCTACAGCTAAGAGGTTGTTCTTTTGAATAGTGACAAATTATTTTTTTGTATCAATACATGTTTTCATGGTTTACCAAATCCTTAAAATATGTAGGAAAGAAAAAGTGGATCATTACAAGAGGGGAAAATCAAAAATTTCAAAGATGCATTTTGGTGTTGAGACTGTGGAAGACAAAAACTGGTTCTATATGATGGGATTTGCAGATCAGACATGGACAGACTCGGTTAGTATATTATTTTTAAATGAAAATTTTTCCATTTTGTCTGTAACAATACTTAAAAATACATATTAGGTTACATTGAAATACATTTGATTTAACGTATATGTATTTTTAAGAATTCAAAGTATGATATAGTATACTACATCAAATACTGTTGCATATACTATGCAGATAACATTGTCTGCATGTAACTGAACTTTAAGAATGTAATTTTTGATACACAAGTCATATACATTTATATAAAAAATTGCATATGTATTTTTTACTTGCATAGATTGTAATATTTAGAATATAATTTTTTTGAATGCTCTAAAGTTTGTCGTATTCACTAATGCAGTATATTGATGTCTGCTTTTACTACTTGAGGAAGAAGTCGAAGTATGGGCCGCACAGTTCGTACAAAAATAAGCCAAACAAATCATACAAATACAGTACAGTTGACTGCAACTTTATGAACTTAATTAGATTGTTGAATGATGTATATTCTATGGATTCTCAAAATCTTAAAGATGGAGGTCAGGAGCACCATCTTATGGAATACATCAATGGGTTCTGTATGCATGTCGCAGTGCCATGGAATATAGTTGAAGACATTTTTATTCCGATCAATATAAAGGAAAAACACCACTGGATTCTCCCGGTTTTATTATTTTTAGAGAGGTGTATATTCTTGTATGATTCATATGAATCCAGTGGTCATTATGCGGCTGTTCTTGCTGAGATCGAGAAAATAGCAAAGATTATTCCATTGTGTCTCCAAGCATGTGATTTCTATGTTAAGAAAGGGATTGATCATCAAAGCCATCCAAGATACAAAGACAAAGAATCCTCATATAGGTTTGATGTTTTATTTCAAGATGATTTGCCTCAACAATCCAGTGGAAGCTTGTAAGTTTTGAAATTACATATACCAAAACTGTATCATTGTACAAATATATTTCACCATTTAATCAAATTTGTTTTTTTTGTAGGGATTGTGGTGTGTTTATGGTTATGTATGCAGAGTGCCTTTCTTATGGTCACAAAGTTATTGCGCCTGAGTTCAACCCCAACGCACTCCGTACAAGATATACTGTACTTTTGTGGGATTATGGGATCCGAAAACAAGAAGAAAATGTCATTAGTGATGTCAAAGCACCCGTGAAGCCTGCAAGGCAAAGTAGAATAACTAGTGTCACTGAAGTTATTGATGTATGATGGTTTATTGATTTTTGACTTTTTGTACTTTAGAAACTAGTTTATGGATGTAGGTTTTGATTGTACAGACTAATTATATGTTTTGAATTTGTTCATATTTCATGGAGTTCTACCTTTTACGGTGAGATTTTGTTAAAAAATACTTGCGTAGTTTTTATATTATATTTACAAATACATATATCGTATAAAAATACATATGCAGTGTTAAAACCAAATATTGCAAAAATACATATTGACTATTCTTAATATGTATTTTAGTATATTGTTGTTGTTCTTTAAATTTTTTCACCACATTCCTATATTGTTAAATACAACATGTAGTGTTAGATTTAAGGAGTTCAACATTTTACTGTGAGATTTAGTTAAAAAATACATATGTAGTTTTCATATTATCCTTAAAAATACATATGTAGTATAAATCAATTGTTTTTCAGCAAGAAAATACACATGAAATATTAGAAACAAACACTTAAAAAATACAACTGCAACAATCCTAATATGCATTTTTACTATTTCATTAACTATAATTATAAATTAGGATTTAAATTAAAGTGTAATTTGACATTTTAATGCAATTATTTACAAAATAATATGCAGTGTTGATATTTTGCTATAAAATACATATGGATTATACGTTATAAATATTTCCCAAAAAAATACATATTTCCTGTTAATATAAAGATGTTGAAAAATACATATTGATCAAACCTAATATTTAATTTTTGATATGTGTTCATTTAAAATAATTATACTTGAGAATTTGAATCAAAGATAAATTTGACTTTTTTATGAAGTTATAGGTTTGTCTATTGTTACAAAATACATATGCAGTGATTATATTTTTTTTAAAAAATACATTTGTATTATACATCAAATGTATTTTTACAGTATAAATTCATATGCAGTAATAACATTATGCAATTCAAATATATATTTATATGTCACATATATTTAAAACTTTGAACAATTACGAATCATATACTTATTTTGTTAATCAAAGTTACCACCTTTAACCTAACATATATTTACTATGTCAAAAATACATATGAACTGCTGCTTAAAAATATATATGTAATGTAAAGATTTTGAAACATATATAGCTCCATTATTCAGATATTACTGTCTTCAATTGTTAAATGATTTATAAATGCATTAACTAAACTGAATTAGTTCATCATTATAAAAAAGAAAAAAAAAATTTAAGAAACAATACAGAAAAAGAAATGTATCATTTGCGATATTTCCTACAAGAGCTCCTATTGTAACCCTTAGCCCCACAACCACCACATGAGTTGATATTCTTCTTTCCAAACATATCCCAACCTGATTTTCCTCGATCCTTTTTTGCAGGTTTGTATTTTGGAGGCAGTTTTATTTCAGAAAGTGTGGTCTCTGGAATTATTCAGTCATCGATGTATGGCAACGGGTAGATTGGAACATCATATGTCTTCAAAACTATTTTTGGTTTAAACAAATCAGAACAGTATGGCCCCTTCTCAAAAATTTTTTTCTCTAACACCGCACAAGCATGTGCACATGGTATCTCATCTATTTGAAAAGCATTACATGAGCATTTCTTTTCTTTGATGCAAACAATGAAGTGCTTTTGTTTGTTGTGTACCGTATATACATATTCTATGGCTGGTACAACCTGACATAAAAATAAAAAAATATTTATGTAATAAAAATACATATGCAGAGTACATTCAGAGCAGCCAAATACATATGCAGTTGTTAGTAATTTCCAATACAACACTATACAGATGCAAAATACATATTATGTATTTTAAATGTTCATATATTTTATGTTTTATATCTTTTCATTTATTTACAACTGCATGAAAAGTATTTTCACATTGATACTTTAAGCATTTTATCCTTTTATATTTATGTTTTCATAATTAAAATTTCCACAAATCAAAAAGGTCATACCGTCATAGGGGTACACAAAGCCTCGTTCTCACTGAGTATGTCATTAAACTTTCCAATGAGTGTTGTGAAGGTATATGAAGCCTCCTGTCTATTTGCACAATTCCATTTTGCAAGCAGTAATCGAACTTCCCCAAGAAAGTCATAAATTGGCAGTTCTCTAGCTGATACAAGTACTCCATTTATTGACTCTGCAATGTTTGAAGTCAAAGTCCATCCTCTGTGAACTGTTGCATACGACCTAGACCACTTTTTATAACCAACCAATTCCAAATATATGTTCACCCTCATATCAGCTGCCTCAACTTTTTTCATTAACATGTGAAATTCTGACATTGAATATGATTTGGCCATTGTATAAAATATCTCCAACAATGCATCATGTGATTTTCTGTAAAGTTTTTTTACATTATCCCATAGATTCCACATACATACATAATGTGGAACATCTTCATACACATCACCAACAACCTTTATGATGCTTGGATTCCTACCAGACACAACACACATGTTTTGTCTAACCCCGTACGCTTCCTTTAGATTCTCAAAGAACCACGTCCAAGATGCATCATTTTCAGAATCAATCATACCATATGCCAAAGGAAATATATGACCTGTATACATAATTCATAATTTTCAGAATCAAGCACAACATATGCCAAAGAAAATATATAACCTGCGCATATAAAGTTTTTTTGTGCAGACAGCTTTAAATACAGTTAGGAACTGTATATGTATTTATTACAATATAGTGCAATTAAAATGTATATTTTATCTACCAGAAATTGTATCAATTACATATAATAAAATTTACATCAACCTCACTATCATTCAGAAAACTTTGAACATATATCTAATTATATACACATATATATATGAATTGGATATATGTATTTTTCAACTTTACAACAGAAAGCTAAAAAAAAATACAACCAGTTATAGTAATTAAATGATACTAATCTGCTCCATCCATTGTACATGCTGTTACAAATGCCCCAGTATACATTCCTCTCAGATGATTAGCATCAACAACTACGACTGGTCTACAATGATCGAATCCTTTAATGAATGCATGTAGAGCGATAAATACATACAAGAACACATTATCATCTGTCTTCTTCATTCTTATACGTGAATCCGAATAGGTAGTATTTAGAACATATAAGTATGATGACAGTTTCCCATAAGATGCTGATGGCTTACTCCTCAATTCTTCTAGCGCTCTTTCCTTTTCCCTCCAACATAAAGTGTATGTCAAATCCATACCAAAATATTTCTTCATGTGATTTTTTATTTCTGTTGCACTGTATTTTCTTTTGTGGGTTTTGAATTTATATTTAACCATACCAGCTATCAACATACTAGTTACATGCACCTTTGGATAGATATTGTCCTTCACCGGGCATGTATGTTGAGGTCTGAATTCTCTTATTCTAAACATTCCTGTTTCTCCTATTCCTGATGCACGCATTAAAAACTCACAGTTTCTTGATTTGCAAAACAATGTATACCTACACGCAACATAATTTATTACATTAAAAATACATATCCAAACTAATATTAAACAAGATCTAAGAGATATAGAATGTACGTACGTTTTCTCACTTGACCTTTTACTGCGCGTTTGAAACTTCTCCCTAATTGAATAGTCCTTCATGACTGACTTTAAAATTCTTTTTCTCAAGTAAACCTGATCTTCCTCTACATGGTTATGATGTGGGTCTGAGATAATCACCTCAACAGGATCCATCTCAAAAACATCTAAAGTTTTTGTATTTTCACAAACCACCAAAGCTCCTTCATTTGTTGTATTTATCACTGTTTTCAAGTTGTTATAGTTGATTCCTCTTTCAGCAACACATATAGATGAACTTGCCACGTTTCTCCATACAACTTTATCCAACATGCTTACATATAAAGGAAGACAATTCATGTCTTGTATCATCTTTTTCTGCAATGTAAACACTTTTAAACCCATATCGTTATGTATTTCTATCTGCCCTGCATTAGGAGTGATTTGATATTTCCCTAGAATACGTTTGATGGTTAAATCCACACTTAAGTGAGATGCCAAAACATCGTGCAACTCAACGAATATGGCTGATGTGCTCAACAGTATAGCATCAGTGACATACTCTTCGAAGTTGTTTTCGTACGTCCATCGAACAGAGTGCTTCACGAGGAATGGTATGCTTCCCATTTCTAAAATACAAAATACACAAACTATTTGATCAAACGGAATTAAAACAGGCACCAAACATATTATCACATATACACTTATACTCTCAAATTCCCACAAGCAAAACAAAATACATATGCAGTGTTTACATATATCGTATATAAAATACATATGCAGTGTTAAAACTAAGGATATCGAAAAAAATACATCTGGAGCATAACTAATTTGTAATTTGATATGTTACATACAAATTTGTCTAATATCCCTTCTTATAACACGCACTTTTCAGATTTATGTGCAAACAAAGATACACAACCAACATCTCAATTAAAAAAATACATACACACAAGATTACCTTAAACTAAAATATTTTTACAAATACACATTTATATATCAAAATTCCTACAACAAAACAAAAAATACGTATGCACCATTACCATTAACAATATCAAAAATACATATGCAGTGTTATCATTAAACACATCAAAAATACATATGGATGAAAATATTTTATACTTTTATCTGGGTTCATAGAATATTGTCAACTTTAGCAGAAACATTCGTTCAATCAATTATCTAGTATTCAAAAAAAAAGAATTGAATGTATTTCAATTCGAAAGTTGTTTACAATTATTCTATTGTTAAAACAATCAATATAACCACAAACAATCATAAAAAATAGAGTTGAATACTGATTTTTTTCCCATTGAAACAACTTTAAAGATGAAATTTGCAACAGATACTGGAATTCCAATTTTACTATTGTCTTGATTACAACTCTAATTTGTTTTACAATTTTTTCACATACAAATTAACGATGACAACCAAAACTTGATAAGCACATCAGTAATGGTAAAATAAAAGTGAACTGAATAGCAATAATGGTTATGTACCTTGAACAGCAGTAATGGTTGAATTTTCAACTGACAGTTGAATTCAAACAAACATAACAGATGAATCAACCATTGAATTTGATTCAATCGAATAACTGCTTCGTTTTGCAATTGCTGTTAATTTCGCATAAGAATCAGTTCAATTTGATTAAGCAATACAGGGTTGGTTTAGAAGAAATTGAAAAAAAAATATGCAGCTGTTAATGGTGAAAAACTGAAATTTGAATTATTTGATTATAACAGATGTCACATTTTTTAAGTGTTTTAAATGGAAAAGGAATCAACATATTTACTTGATTGGTAATTATACCATATATAGCTCAACTAATTTCAGTTAATTAAGTGCAGTAATTTTTTTGTAGATATATTTTTACAACAACATTTTTTAAAAATACAAAATAAAAGTTGCTATAAAATGTAATTATGAAACTGTTGCTATAAAACTAGTAATTAGGCTCTTTAAGTATGCTACTTGTGAATTTTACCCATTAAATATGTTGCAAACAATGGCATCTGTAGACGAGATTAATAAAACAGAATCGTATGACAGTTTCAATAACTTCAATAAGATCATATGAACTCAAAAGAAGTGCTGAACTATATCAAGTGTTATTGGGCAAAAGAAAAAAATAATACCTCAAGTTACTTTATTAGATAAGTAAGCTATTTCTTTTCAAGTTTATATTTGAGATTGATAACTCAATTTTCTTCTTTAACTTTTATATGTTGCATTATTTAAACTTCTTAATTCGTAAAATCATTATAGAGTGTATTATAAACTCTGTAATGATCATAAAATACCTAATTTAATTAGCATTTATTTTCAAAGGCGGAGCCAGCCCTCTTGGACGAACCCCCTTTGACGGAAAAATATACTATTTATACATGATTAACATTATTTTTATGTGGTTATAGTAGGTGTTGAACCCTCTTCAATTTAATTTTCTTTAAATATTGAATTCCCTTACTTAAAATTCTGGCTCTGGCTCTGCTCATTTTTTCTTCATGCTTGTTAGCCTGGAGAGATTCATTACCTCATTAAGATTTTTGTGTAAGGTAAGGCTTAACCTCCACATACTTCATCCTCTTTTTTTTTTTATTTTTTTTATTTTTTATTTTTTTTAAATTCATTAAAATTGGTACAATCCATTGGACTAACTATTGTTTTATCAATTTACCGTAACAGAAATTCAACTCGTATTAGTCACTAAAATTTATTAGATAATTAGTGTTAATCATGTATATAATACGTATATATATTACTAATATACTATTTTTGGATCAACAGACTCCACCGAGGCGCCAGGGAAGGAAATTAGAATTTAGTATTAATGATCTGTTACTAATTAAAATTAGTATACTGATCAAAAGACCACATGCTATAAAGTCAGGTAAGGCATGCTAATCTTTTGGACAAAAAAATAAATAAATTAATTTTAAAAATGAGAGAAGTAAAACAAGATGGCTCTCGTTTTATTATAAATACTTGTGCATTCTCTTCCATTTAAATCATCAATTTATTTCAACTTGAAAATCAAAGAATTTTCTCTATATCGTTTTGTGGCAACAAATTATACTAAAAGTAATTTAATTAGAAATGGCCTCAGCTGCAGTTTGCAATAATACAGTTAGCCATATTGAACAAGAAGAAGAGATTATTCGCCCCGTCGCTTACTTCTCTCCTAGTTTATGAGGTGATCGTTTCCATTCTTTCTCCATCGATAATCATATGTAAATATAGTTTAATTTCTTGTTACATGAACTATTATGTTTCTTTGTGTTTATATGTAGAACAATGTGATTTGATTTTTGTTTTTTTGGGCACGTTTATAGGTTATTGGGCTCTGATACCATTTGTAAGGGGGTGCGGATGTGCGGATACTGACTTATGAAATAGATTTATTAGGTATCTAGTGAATCTATTTTTCTTTGTGCGTGGATATTTCTTAAATTTTGTTTCAATATCTTTTAATGATTTACTTTTTTCGTAAGACGTATTCATTAATTTGTTTGGTTTATTATTTTATCCTGTAGTAACTGCAGAGTTACAAATTTCTGTATTATAATTTATCCTAACTGTACTGTAATGTATATCTAATTCTAGATTTTCAATGTTATTTATTATCTTATGTTGTTCTTCTCGTAGTGAGTTTTTTAAATTATATAAACTATCACATGTGCTTTTTTCTAAATTTTCTAAGGTTTCTTCTATCCATATTAATTTTTCTTTTAAATTTTCCATTATTTTTCTAATTCGGTTTCTATAATTAATTTCATTATTTAGATTATCTTGATTTTCTCTAGTTTTTTTAATATATTCTAACATCTCTTAATCTGGATAATATCTTTCTGGATAAATTTCTTCGTATAACTGTTCTAGCCAATTTATGGATTCAATTTCATAGTCTATTACTTTTTCTAATATTATTTTCTTAATATCTATTATTTCTATATCTTTAAGTATATATAAGATTAAAACTTTAAGATAATCTAGGTCATCTATCTTTTAAAATAGATTTGATTATAATATTTTGTAGTTGTTTGTTTTAGTCTTAGTAATTTTTGCATATTAAGAAATTCTATATATTTTATATATTTATTTTCCATGTATTTTTCTATATTTATTTTCATCTGTTTTTCTAGTATCTGTATGTTTCTCATATTTTTTCCTAAAAATTCTATGTAATTTGTCATGGTAAGTATTTGTAAGAGTAGTTA